>NC_048298.1:181931071-181972294 GCF_013100865.1 Trachemys scripta elegans
AGTAGTGGGGGCAAAAGACATATCTGGCTTTAAGACTAAGCTTGATAAGTTTATGGCGGGGATGGTATGATGGGATAGCCTAATTTTGGCAATTAATTGATCTTTGATTATTAGCAGTGCATATGCCCAATGGTCTGTGATGGGATGTTAGATGGGGTGGGATCAGAGTTACTACAGAGATTTCTTTCCTGGGTGCTGGCTGGTGAGTCTTGCCCACATGCTCAGGGTTTAACTGATCACCATATTTGGGGTCGGGAAGGAATTTTCCTCCAGGGCAGATTGGCAAAGGCCCTGGAGGTTTTTCGCCTTCCTCTGCAGTGTGGGTCATGGGTCACTTGCTGGAGGATTCTCTGCACCTTGAGGTCTTTAAACCACGATTTGAGGACTTCAATAACTCAGGCATAGATTAGGGGTTTGTTACACGAGTGGGTGGGTGAGATTCTGTGGCCTGCGTTGTGCAGGAGGTCAGATTAGATGATCATAATGGTCCCTACTGACCTTAAAGTCTATGAGTCTATGAGGACAATAGTACCATAATACTATTTCTAGAAGGACAGGTGGCAGTTGTGCCCATTCTAAAGCAAATGCTATGTCAGTTGACAGTACAGTAACTCCTCACTTTAAGTCGTCCTGCTTAACGTTGTTTCGTTGTTACATTACTGATCAATTAGGGAGCATACTCATTTAAAGCTGTGCAATGCTCCACTCTTACGTTGTTTGGCAGCCTGGTTTCTCCACAGCTGGCAGCCTCCCTACAGCCCCCCCCACCCGCAGCGCCTCCCACCCGCCAGCAGACCCCGCGGATCAGCGCCTTCCCCCTTCTCCCCCCACCTCCTGGCTGCAGCAATCAGCTGGCTTGCGGCGTTTTGGAGGCAGGAGGGAGGAGCAAGGACTCAGTGCGCAGGCTCCCCCTCCCTCCCCGCCTCCCAAACAGGAGGCAGGAGGGGAGGGAGGGGGAGCCTGCACACTGAGTCCTCGCTCCTCCCCCCCTCCCTCCTAAACACCGCAAGCCAGCTGATTGCCCTGGCGGGAGGAATGAGGATGTGGTGCGCCTTCCCCTTCCCTCCCTCTCCTGTCTCCTGCCGGTGGCAATCAGCTGGCTTGCACTGTTTTGGAGGCAGGAGGGAGGACTCGGCACACAGGCTCCCCCTCCCTCCCAAACACAGCAAGCCAGCTGGCTTGTGGCGTTTAGAGGGGAGAGAAGCCAGGATGCAGCCTGCAAAGTAAAGGGGAAGGAGGTGGGGAGGGGGGGGAGAAGAAGAGGCAGGTCAAGGGTGCGGACTTGGGGGAGGGGTGGAGTGGGCGGGCTGAGGGTTGAGCCCCCCGCCCCTGGTGCTTGCAGAGTAGGGGAAGCTACCCTGGAACCTAACCCCTCCTATTTACATTAATTCTTATGGGAAAATTGGATTCGCTTAACATCGTTTCACTTAAAGTCGCATTTTTCAGGAACATAACTACAACGTTAAGTGAGGAGTTACTGTATCTTTTTCTTTACCTACCATTAGACATCTGTTATATGTACCAGGTAGTTTCCTAGTTTATGTGAGAAAGATGGAGATGACCAATAGCCAGAAGTCAAAGATTCAGTGGGAGCAAATGTGATAAAACCCCCATGAACTCATTGCTGCAAGGTGCTGGGGACTTGGTCTCAATCCAGCAAAGCACTTATAAAAGTCAATCTTATGTTTCACATTGTGTAGTGCCTCTCTCACATACTTAAAAATTGTATAGTCAATTGCTTGATCATACTTTGGTTCGTTGTGATATATGCTCAAGAAAGCAAATAACCAATGTCAGTCAGGTTTATGAATATGGCACAGGAAAAAAGTTCCATACGATACCAGTCCCCAAAAACAATCCTGTGCAATGATGTTATTCACTTTACGTAGAGTGTGTGGCTCACCAAAGTTACATTCCTAAAGCCATCTTCTTATACCCTATTTGTTTACCAGGAAAAGGTACCATATAAGTCATGTGAAAATGGATTAAAGTAATCAGCTTTTTACCTTCTTTGTTTCTTTATCTTCTATTCTGAACCCATGCATTCCAGGTCATGATGCACCCTTATCTTTGTTCTGGGTACACGCATTCAAGGTACGAAAGGGTGTGAAGACACCTCCTAGGCCTCTACTAGGTTAACTAGGTTTGTGAGGGTAACTCCCTTTCTGTTGCCATGAGGAAACAATTATACATCCTGATACTGACTGTTTCCCTATCTATTTAAGTCAAGGCTTATTTCAGCTAATGCAAGGTGTTATGGGATACTTAGCATAAGTAAACAGGATTATAATAAAGGTCCAGGCTAATGTGGGTTATAAAATTGCTATATTAATGCTTAATAATATGTATACTTGGAATATATATTGCGGGTAGTTATCTATCTATCTATCTATACACACACACACACGCCAGTGTATATTAGTCAACAATAAACATAAGATTAAAATGCTTTCTTGGATTGGGGCAGAGTGCTCATAACCTTGCAGGACTGAGTCCCATCTGAGCATTGCCATTGGAATAGCTCATGTCAGATTCAGGCGTTGTATGTTGGCTGACAGAGATGAACCTTCCGAACAATTTTGACACTCAAACACAGGTGGATGCTCTATCCAACTCCTTTAAAGCCTGTGGATAGGCATAATACAGGATAGGCTTTTACCCAGCAATGAACATAGACAGGCTGATATGGTGCATGGTGATAACTCATTCAACTTCATTTTTGCAGCCTACTTTGCAAGATTGAAATTAGTTAGATGTCTTATTTTTAAACAAGAAAAGTCTTTCCCCTAAAGTGTGAGCTACCCTGTATCAATCATATTTCCCTGATTTTGTTCAGTTTTCAGTGGCACCTTCACACATTCTTATGCAATTCTGTCTGAGAAAATATGAGGTGGTAATTTTCTTTGAGTAGATCAAGGCTTTTTGCTATAGATTAAATTGCAGTGCTGAGGCTGATGTAAATAAGTACACTGTTTTAAAGGGTGAAAGTTAAGCTTTGCAATTAGGAATACACAATGCAATGGTCAAGATTCAGTGTGAAATCTTTGCAGTCTGTAAAGAACACTTGTACTAAATTATGTCATGACAGCTGAAAAATGGTGTTAAGTCACATGGGAAGCCTGGGCGGGGAGGACATATGTTGTAGCCAGAACTGAAATGTGAGGTTACCACCACTGAGTTGGGAACAGTGCAAATGGAGGTTTCCTATTAACTAGGAAGAGAACAAACATCTATGGGTATATCTACACTGCAATTAAAAACCCGCATCTGGCCCACGCCAGCTGAGTCAGGCTTGCGGGGCTCAGACGTAGACATTCAGGCTCGGGCTGGAGCCTGGGCTCTTGGACCCTCTGAGGTAGGAAGGTCCCATAGCCTGGGCTGCAGCCAGAACCTGAACATCTACACCGCAATCAAACACAGCCCCTTAGCCTGAGCTCTGTGAGCCTGACTCAGCTGGCACTGACAGGCCATGGGTTTTTAGTTCCAGTGAGACATACCCTCTATGGCCCAGTCATGATGGCAGTAGAGGGGGAAATCAGCATCAAGCTATCCCCAACTAGAGATCTCAGCCAGTACAAAGCAACTCATACTGCATACTCACAGCACTTACCACCACACCAGCACTTAAGCCTGCCTTTGGTGGAGTCCTGGCAGCTGGTTCTGGCAACATTATGCAAACTGGCCCAAGGAGAAGAACCTAATCCACTAGTGCTAAAATATTCTAGATGGTAAAAAAAAGATACCATGACTGATGAGGTCTAGTTAGAAGTTATTATATTGTAATTTAAGTGATTTAACCCCTGCTTAAATATCTAGATTTAAACATTTATTATTTGATTGATACCATGCACCCATAACATGTTTCTAGGCACAATTATCACAGAAAATTTCAAAGCGCACACCAACAGTCAAATTAAATTACACTGACAGCACTGAACATTTCTTGAGTACAATTTTTTTCCTTTTTATGCAACTTTTTCTATAATCAGGTTCTAAAACATGAAATTTTAAAAGAATTATAGCTTTCAGAACTCTTGATATTTTCTTGTTCATAAGTGTCAACTGTTGTAATAATTGGGCCTACAAATTTACAGTAATTGTGCAGTTGAGCTCAACTGCTAAAAATGTGAGTGAAAGTTCATAAAATGTCACCATAATGTGTTACAACAGATGTTGATGGGAAAAGTTGCAAAAGGGAGACAGAAAGACTGCATTAATCCAAACAAACTGGCCTATTGCTATTACTCAAGGACTGCATTAAGATGTCTGGTAAACAAAAGAAGTGTGGGATGGAAATCAATGGACCAAAATGGGTGTGTCAGAAATGAATCCTAATTAGTAAACAAAATAGTCAGAGGATGGGCTATTCCAGCTACCACTCCCCTTTTGGAGTTCCTAAAGAAAAAAGAAAAGAAGGACTTTGGGACAGGAGGTGGTTACGGAAGGGAAAGTGAATGCAACAATTTCTGACTGAAAGAAGGGGAAGGAGCACACTTCCATCATGGCTACTATTCCCACCATCTCCTGGGACCCCAGGATCCAGCATGACACTATGGTGCCTTCATCGCTCTGATCCTGAGAGATGTCCTGACGAGACATCCCTATGAGAGGGACCCAGGTGACATCACTTCTTCCACTGCTCTAACTAGATCCCAAACACCACCTGGTATGTGAGACTGTTACCACCCCCTCCACCCCAATGTGCCCTTTTCTTTCCCCACCTTATTTCTTCTCTTTCCCATCCCTCTCTTTTTAAAGTCTGGCTCAGCTAGCCAAGACTGTATATTTTACAGCAACATTACTGAGAGACTATCACCAGAAAGAGGTACCTAAACACAATGCCCTAAATAGCCTGATGCTGCTTGTACAAGTTTGCCCGGTCTTGGAATAGCTAATAAGACAGTGTGTTGTGCCTGTGTTTTTCCAGCAGTGAGGTTGCAAGTTAAAAGTCAACATCAGAGACAAAAGCTGCATTTTCTAGCTTTTCTCGTCTTTCCTCTCTCCCCTTGTGTGTGTTTGCCTTGTTTCATCTTCTAGAAGACGGATAGGACTTTTAAGAGCAGCAGTAAGAGCTCCAGCACATTTCAATTAACTTTGAATCTTTTCCCCAAATGGACAGTTATCTTTAACACCATCTAGAAGACTGTCAAACAAGGTTTCCCCTCCCCACTTCTAAAGATTCTCTACAGCTAAAGTGAAAAGGAACAAGGGATGTTGTTAAAATGAAAGCCTTATTTAATACTTTACATTTCAAACTGCTTTAACTCCCCACCCCGGCCCATATTTTGAATAAAAGAATTTTTAATAGTGTCTGACATGTTACTAAGGAGGCTGAGATCTCTGTATACCAAATCCCAAACACTAACATTTTTTAATGTTGGACAATGACATGGTCACGTTAGCACCTTTGACTTATTGAGCTAAATTAACACAATACACTGTATGCTATTTAATCAGCTTGTCCCTTTTTGCCTTAGAAACAGGTTTTTATATAGGCCTGGAACTAAGGCTACACTTAATTACTTTTAAAAAAAAGTGGGGAGAATTAAAAGGGTCTTTAGATTTCACTGTGAAGTGAAAAATGGGCCTTTTTGTGGACAATTTTGCTAAGCTAAGCAATTTTTTCAGTAAAGAGGCAATTTTGTACAGCAAAAAAGCATAGAAAACATGGCAAAAAGTAATATTTCTCTTTTTCCTTTTTGTTGTTGAAATTACACATAAAACAAGAATGTGACAGGGTGAAAAATTCCATAAAATAAAAATTATCAAATGCACATGACCAACTACACATCTGATTTGCCGTTTTAAATACAAATGAAGTTGTTTGTATTTTGTAATCTTTGTACTCCTATAGCATTATCTTTTCATTTTGTTTTATTGTTTTTTCTTCTTTTTTTTAAATCTGTTCAGTTCTGCGCTTCCTTTCCAATCAGTGTATTTCATGTTGCAGTCTAGATGAGCATTTCTGCCCTCTTTCTTTTGAGCATGTTTTACTCTTTCCCAGTACTGAAAGAACACTGAACCAGGAACCTTTTAGAATTTTTGTTTAATTGTAGAAGACAAGCCAATTCAAGATGCCAACAATAACATACAGTAGATGTTGTGTGTGCTTTTTCATAGTTATTGGAAAGTGCTTCTTTGAGAGGCTGGATAATGAAGTAAGATGAGGTGAAGGGCAACTTCTGCTAGAGGCGTGTACGTGTTATAAGCCATGTGGCTGCAGGATTCAAATAGCTTTTCAGCAAAAAACAAAAAAAAGTGTCCTGCTAAAATGTTTGCAGTGTCATTTCTAATTAGAATAGCCTTAACTGAATCCATTTACTGAAGCCATAGAAGCTTTAGCCTTAGAGAACTGCTAAATACGTCATTAATTTCAGAGCTTGCTCTCATTATGTGGCAGTTCAAAGCATACATAGCCTTATTATTTAACAAAGATTGTATTTTCCCTGTTAGACTGTACTGTTAGATGTGATTGGTCTAGTGATCTGTCAGAGACGAGTTTGGGTGCTCACAAAGCCAGAAGCAACCATGGATACGTTAAGCCTTACATAGCTCCAGCTCCACTCAGATGTGATGTATTTGCCACATATTGTAGATCTAAGAACAGTGAGCAAGAGAGGGAAATAGTATGGGCAGGCCCTTTTGCCATTCTGACTTTCAGTCTCTCTCTCAATGTCAATTTTGGTATTCCCCTGTGAAGGTGATGTTTCAGTGTGTATATATGTAATAAAGTCAATTTCTAAATCATTTTTAATGTTCTGATATCACTGCTCTAAAGCCAAAATGCTTCCGAAATAAATGTAGTCAAACTTTACTAATTCTAGGTCACTGAATGAAAATGTTGCTTAAAATTGTTGATTGGCTCTAGTTTTCAAGATATGCTATTGGGTCAGTATATATGACCCTTGTCTTGGGAATGGTGGAGGATAAGTGAGTTATAAAGGGACGGGATCTCAATTTAAACCAGAAATGACTAAAATACATCTTTGACTGGATCTACGAATAAATCTATGACTGGGTTTGGACAGTACTTGCTTTTTAGGCAAAACAATGAATGATGCAATCTGAAGCTGGTATTGCATCATACATGGTATGAATTGCATCATGTTATTCCTAGAAGTCATGGATGATGCAATCACAACGAAGCTTACATCATTCTGCTGAACAAATTGCCCTATATCAGCTCTAGAAATCATACAGTGTCATGCTCTCTTATTTGTCAGTGTTTGATTTTGCAAAGGGACACATTTCCGTTTAGCCAAAGTGAGCAGAGATGCCTCGTACTTGTGTGAACAGTGCAGATAACTTCTGCTATGTTTGTGGTGAAGTGACTTTTGCATCACAAAAGCGCAGTATAACCACTATGGTTAAGAAAGCCTATCACCTTTATTTTGGCTGCAAAATTGGAGATCAGGACAAAAGGTGGGACCCACACATATGCTGCAACACTTGTGCAACAAATCTTCGCCAGTGGTTGAACAGGAAAAGGAAATCTATGCCTTTTGCAGTGCCAGTGACTTGGAGAGAGCCAACAGATCATACCAGCAATTGTTACTTCTGCATGGTGCCTCCAGCTGGGAAAGGTGTGTCAAAGAAGAAAAAGTGGACTGTTCATAATCCAAACATTCCATCAGGTATATGCCCAGTACCCCACGGAGAAGGACTGCCGGTTCCTGATGCACCAGAATCATTCCCACTTGAGTCAGACGAGGAAGAGGAAGAGGATGAAACTTCTGGTCCTGAACCATCAATGTCACAGGACCCACATTTTCTCCCATCCTCCTCCTCTGAACCACACCTCATAACACAAGGTGAACTGAATGACCTTGTCAGGGATTTGAAACTCCCCAAGAGTAAGGCAGAGCTGTCGGGCTCCAGACTACAGCAGTGGAATCTCCTGGCAGGTGATGTTAGGGTTTCCATGTTCCGTGACAGTCAAAAGGATCTTGTCCCATTCTTCTTCATGGAAAGTGATCTTGTAGCCTGCAACAACATCGATGGTGTGATGGCAGCCCTCAACATCGTTCACGATCCAGATGAGTGGAGACTGTTCATTGATTCATCGAAGACGAGTCTGAAAGCTGTTTTACTGCATAAGGGCAATGTTTTGCCATCAATTCCAGTTGGTCATGCAGTCCATATGAAGGAAACCTATGACAACATGAAACAACTTTTGAGGTGCATAAACCATGATCAACATCAGTGGCAGCTTTGTGGCGATCTGAAGGTTGTTACTGTCTTGCTTGGTCTGCAGACTGGATACACTAAGTACTGCTGTTTTCTCTATGAATGGGATAGTCGTGCAAGAGATTCCCACTACATCAAAAAAGATTGGCCACTCCGACAGTCATTGGAGCCTGGGAGGAAAAGTGTTCAGCATCCACCACTTTCAAGGAATCAAGGAAGATTTTGTTACCACCCTTACACATCAAGCTGGGTCTGATGAAGAACTTTGTCAAGGCCATTGACAAAACACAAGCAGCTTTCAAGTACCTCTGTGGAAAATTTCCAAGGTTAAGTGAAGCTAAGATAAAGGAAGGTGTCTTTGTTGGTCCTCAGATTCGTGAACTTCTTCGAGATGATGCATTTGACCATGCACTGCGTGGCAAGGAAAAGACGGCATGGAAAGCCTTCCAGTTAGTGGCAATACATTTTCTCAGAAACAACAAGGCAGACAACTACAGGTTGTTGGTGGAAAACCTCCTCAAGGCATACAAAAGCCTTGGTTGCAACATGTCACTACAGATACATTTTTTGCACTCTCATCTAGATTTTTTTCCACCGAACTGCAGAGCAATGAGCGACGAGCACGGTGAGCGATTTCACCAGGACAGTGCAACAATGGAGAAACGCTATCAGGGCAAATGGAGCCCATCAATGCTTGCAGACTATTGCTGGACAGTAACAAGAGATGCTCCATTTAATGAATACAAGAGACAAGCCAAGAAGCGCCGAGTAGACACTGAATAGGACTGAACTATGTACGTAATAGTTTTTTGCCTTTTGTTTCATAATACATTTTATTTATATAACCCTTTTGCTGATTTTTAAAGTGTTACATAAACAGGACAGGTGAAATATCATGTAAAGCAACCATAAACACATGAAAAGACCTAGGTTTACAATTTATGATTAAAACTCTACTATCTACACAATAGACATAGGCATAAAATGTAAACGCTTAAATATCTTAGAAACAGTAGCCAATCAGTTGTTTTAATTGTCATATTTGAATTCAGCACATCAAAATACATAATAAATAGCACATTTTATCTCTGAAGCAGACGACTTCTCAAAAATTGTAGACCAGTGTATTTTAAACCGTTTAGATTTCTGTGCTGATGTATTGTGGTGCGTGTGGTTTCTTAATGTATTGAACCCATTAGTATATGCATGGACTATGGCTGAAGGAGTAAGAATATGCTGTATGCCTTGAAGGAGTGTTTCAGACATTTCTTCTCCCAGCACAACTTTAGGGCATAATTTCTCTAAGTGCTCACCTTGGGATGGTGCAGCTATTCTTACTTCCCTTCTCTAAAGCCAAATGCAGGGTTATGCCAGAAAGTTGCAACTGAGCTCCTAGTAAAAAGACAGGTTTTATTCCCATTGTGTTGCAGATATAGGTCCCTCATTATCAAAGAGTTGCAATTATACCCCATATTTGGCACTTTTTTGATGTGTAACGGGGATGCCTTTTCATTTGTAACTTCAACAGGCGAAGTGAAAAAAAAAACGAGTGCATTCACCCACTGCACTTCCTAATCCCTTTTACCCTTGCTTTTGATTAACTGGATGCCATCAGGTACGCAGATGAATTCTTGATGCTAGTACAACAGAAGTCTAAAAGAAAGGTACACCAAGAGGGGAAACAAACATTACAAACGGAATGAAGGTGTTTGGGGTAAGGGGCTAGAGAGGAAGCATTGCCTATAATCATTAGGAACAGGTTCTCTCCCAGTTCTGCTTCAAATTTGTTGTGTGACCTTGGGCAAATTAACTTTGCATCATGGAGGAAAGGGCAGAAAAAGCTGCAAAATCTGCAGAGGAGAGGAACAGTGGCTCCATTCTGTAATGGAAGCCGTGGAAGTCCTACTGCTCCAGCTCAGCAGTGTGCAGAAGGAGGCTAAGCCAAGGATCATCCCCTCCTGCAGCAGGCTCCCCAGTTTAATCATCAGAGCTATTAAACAGATATCTGTCTTGAACTTACACAGCTGCTATAACCAGAAATATTTCCCCCTTCATATTTTCTAGGTCCTAGATGTGTAGCATTCAACCTTCTTCGTGAAGTTTGTTCATCTGTGAAAAGGGGAGAATATTTATCACAGAGTTAAATAATGTTTGTGCACCACTTTGAGAAATAAAAAACGTCATACTGGGTCAGACCAAAGGTCCATATAGCCCAATATCCTGTCTTCTGACAGTGGCCAGGGCCAGGTGCCCCAGAGAGAATGAACAGAACAGGTAATCAGGAAGTGCTCCATTCCCTGTCTCCCATTCGCAGCTTCTAGCATTCAAGTATTAAGGTGCTTATAGCTACTAATAAATCTTAAAAAGAACATTAATAAAGTAGGAAAAGTACATACTAAATGTTTCCATGTACATTAAAATTAATAACTCTGAAAAGACTATCTGTATATTATGTATATGTTTTATAAACAGAGCCATTTTAAGTATTTTTAAACATGGTTCTTATTAAATTGTTTTTCCATCTTCCTGGCACTTCTGAAATTATATTGGCATCAAAAAAGAGGAGTTCACTATATAAAGTTGCTAAAATGTAAGGCTAAGTAACCTTTTTTCCCATCAATTCTTGTTGCTGTTTCTAAGTGGGACCAAGTACTCTGCTAAATAATTCTCATGGAGTTTGTAAAATAAATAAAATAAATAAAAATTCAACTATTTGTATTGTTTTTATTTTTTATTATTCCCTCTTTGAAGGTAGAAATATTAACTACCTGCCTTATCTCATTTTGCATAGTTGTTCTGTCCTTTTTGCCTGAACACCAGTTCAGAGAAACATTTTAAATAGAAGGTAACAAAATATTTCACTTTATAATCGAGGAATATTCATGTGGATTTTTTTGTTTTGGTTATGCCGCCACACTATTCAATCTTCTTTTTTTTTTTTCTTTTAGAAGAACAAACACTATTTCACAGGTTCATGAGTAGAAACAAGCTTTCTATTCCTCAACCACTGACATGATTCATGTCCATTTTGTTTCTGGACGTAACAGTATTATCAGAGAAATAGTTCAGCACTTGCAGCTGGGTTTTGCTGAGATGTGTGTTTTACAATCATCACATCAAAACATCTGTTTCGAGTGTGGCATATTGACTCTTTTTTAAGAACCCCACCACCAACACTAACAACATATTGTAGCTCTTTTTAACTATATAAAATGAGTGTGGCAGATTCATCCTTAGCACAGGTTTGATCCAGACCACAAATAAGCCACAGAGCCTTGCAAAATTCACTGTAAATAAACAAACCAACAAAGTCAGCTCCCAGTTGTTGAAAAGGCAGAAGCTGGGGGTGGGGAAGAACAAGTAGGTGTGTGTTATTCCTTATAGCAGTGGTTCCCAAACTGGGGTTCGTGAACCCCTGGGGGTTCGTGAAATGTTACAGGGCGTTCTTGGGAAAAAAATCCCTAATGGCGGACAAAGCTGTCCCTAGGGACCCCAGACAGCAGGGGACGAGCAGCCCAGAGCCCCGGACTTTCAAGAGCTAAGCAGATCAAAGCCAGCATATCTATCACACTGAGGAGTTTAATCTATCTATTAAACTTCAAGACTCCTTATAAGAAATGGAAAAGGAGGTGGATATTTTTTGCTGTTTTTAAAATTAAATAGGCAGCTAGTGGTGTTTTTAAAATTATTATGAAGAACAAGTTTAAGCTTTGTTGTAACGTACATTGTTTGCCTGGACTGCTCAACACCTGAATGATTGTGTAGGAGGAACTCTTTGAGTTGGCTTCTTAAATACCTTCATGCTGTTTCACATCTGATACTCCTTGATGAAACATAGGAGTCTTATCTTAGAACAGGCTTATTCAAAGTGATTCAAGCTACAAAAGTGAGATCTTGGAAGAGTGTTGCTGTTTTCGTAATGTAATAAAAATACTGTCATGATCAATAATAATTAATAATAAATAGTGTGTAATAAGCATGTCATAAAAACAAATTTTATATTTCCCAGATCACTGCTTTTATATTTCATACTCAGGTAAAGGAGAAAATCCCTGGAAATATTCATTTTTAGGAAGGGGTTCGCGAGACTTGACATTTTAGTGAAAGGGGTTCACAGGTTGTTAAAGTTTGGGAACCACTGCCTTGTAGTAAAGCAAGGAAAGCTTGCATTTAACTACTACATTTTATATAGCCACAGAAGCTATAGACTGCTAATGCTGCAACCTGCTCTTCTTCATCTCCCTTGTAGCCCAGAGTCTTGTTTACCAGTATGGCCTGTAACCTTTTTGAAATTTGCGACTTCTGCACTACACAACAGCTTTTCCACACAGAGTGGGAGAACCATTCAGGTCAGGATTGATATACATTTTAGAAGCTTTCATAGCACTTACCAGAAGCACTTTCCCATGTTAGCCAAAGGCACTAAAATTACTACTATAGTTTTAGAAATAAAGAAAAAAAAACACCACTGGTTTTTAAGCAGCAACTACTTTACTGAGATATTGGACAATCTTTTTGCCTATCAATCTAAAGGTCTCATCCTTTCTGAATGTCTCCATTGTCTTCCCCTTCTCCATCACATCAAATTCTTGCTACCTATAATTACCTTCAAGGTCCTGTGTAACTCTGCCTCTCCCTATCTTATTTGAGCTTGTCTTTCATTGTCTGGCCTCTCCATCCAGCCAAGTATGCCACCCTCATCACCTTGTGTCATGGACCAAGCCCTGGCAGTCAGGCCTAGTGGTCAAAGACGTGGGTCAGAGCCAGAGTCAAGAGTCAGGAGTCGGAGCCAAGGTTCAGAAACTGAGCAGGATGGGAGTAGATTGGAGAAGGGCAGGAACAAGGCTGGGACTAAGGCAGGCACAGAAGCAACAACTGCTCACTGGTGTAAGCACTGGGCAAGTACTCCTGGTGGACTTAAGAACAGTCCTGGCAACACTGCTCAGCCAATGTGACCAATTAAGGGTTTCAGCTGCCATGAGCAAGCTGGTCCCAGACTCAGCTGCAGGCCCTCATTCCTGACATATTATTTGTTTCCCCCACAAACATCCCCATACTTTAATCCATGCCACTCCCCATATGTAGAACACCCTTCCTGTACAGGTTTTCCAAGTCACTGTACTCTTACTTAAATCCCTCCAGAAGATCCACTGTTTCTTTCGGCACAAACATGACGCTTGCTGATTAAGTTATCTACTTAGCCACATCATTTGTTCATTTCTCGAATGAACCACTCTTGTGTTGAAGGAGGAGGTCAAATGCTGAGGAAGAGAGTAACAAGAAACTGGTGTGGGGAGAGCAAAGAAGTGATTTCTGGAGAGAGGATGGGGGGGGTAGTTAGTGGGGTGGGAGGGAATGACCATGAAGAAATGAGATATGTGCCCAGCTTCACCCAGATCTCTCTCACCGGATGCTGTGTCCCTTTCTTCCTCTCATTGATTTTGCAATTTCAGACTATACACTCTTCAGGATAGGAACTGTGTCCTTCTGCCCAAAAAAAGAGCCTAACTTATTTTGGGTGCTATAGCAAACTAAAAATTAATGAATAATTATTGAGTGTATACACCAACCTCTAAATGATGGGGGTTAGTAAGTAGTTTTCACTAGAGCTCTCCAGAGCACAACAACAATTCTGTTTTGCAGCAACTTTTGAGGTCTCGGCAGTTGTTTTAGTTTCTCCATTGGAACAAGAACAAAACTTTTTGAATGTTTAAACAAAAAATGGATTTGTATTAAAATGTCTGTTTTCTGATCAAAACCTGGGTACTGGCCTGGGAGGCAGATTCAAATTCAGAGCAGAATTTTTCATCCCATATCACTCTGAATCAGGCAAAGCAGGGACCTGAACCTGGGTCTTTCAATCCAAAAGACTGTCTCTTTTGAAAATCTTTCCAACAGAACCTTAATTGACACCAATACATCTCCAGGAAACATTCTGGCTTTGATGAAACAGCAAATTAATTTTAAGAGAGAGCTGGTCAAATGTATGAGTGTCATTGTCTGACAGAGGTGCTTGTGATGGGAAGGGGCAGGGCTCACTCCAGTTTATGTCTTATGTTCCTAAAGCTCATGCTCAGGATTCCTGCTGGTGTATTTAATGTATTCTGTAAGGTTGTATTATCTCTTTCCTCTGAAGCATCAGGGATGGCCACAGATGGAGATGGGACACTAGGTGGGGAGGGCCAGGGCTCTAAGGTGGCACTGAGCAGTGCTTGGCTGGCTGGTTGTTGCTCATATGCTCAGGGTCTAATGAATCACCACATCTGAGGTCAGGAAAGAATCTTCCCCCAGATCAGATTTGCAGTGACCCTAGGTATGGGAGATGGGTTGCCTTCCTCCACAGTGTGGGGGTGCGGGTCACTTGCCAGGATTATCTAGGTATCTCTCACTTAATTCCCTGCCATTGCAGGGGCCTCAAGCACTGGTACACCTTGGTCTCTCCTATTCTCTGCCTGCATCACATAATAGTCTAGCCTGTGTGTCTCATTTACTTTGGTCTAATTTCAGTTGTTGGATTTAGCGTGTGGGTGCTGGGAGATGTTCATGGCCTGTGATATACAGGAGGTAAGACTAGATGATCTGGTGGACTCTTCTGGCCTTAAAAACTCTATGACTAGGACTCTAAATTTGAGCACAAGTTCATTTGAGCAGAAGTTGCTTGTCACAGAGACAGACAGGACATTGCACTAGATGGGCCAGGGGTTTAATCCAGTAAGGCAATTGCTGTGTTAATCATTTATAACAGGTAAAATTACTAAACAGAGGCTCCGTCCTACAAGCCCTCCATGCACAGATTACTAATAGTGCTCAATGGAAATTCCAAGCATTCAAGTTTTGCAGAACTGAGCCTGAGGGCAGGTCTACACTTAAATGCTACACCGCTGCAGTAAATATCCTACCTATAACAGTGGGAGGGCTTCTCCTGTCAGCACAGGTACTCAACCTCTGAGAGAAGTTGTAGCTATGTTGACTAGAGAAGCCCTCCTGTTGACATAGCACTGTCTAAACATGGGCTACGTTGGTACAGCTATGTAGCTCAGAGTGTGTGGATTCTTCACATCCCTTAGCTATGTAGTTATATTGATGTAAGTTTATAGTATAGACCTGACCTTAGATTTTTTTAAACAATATCTTTTAACAGCAATAAGAGATCACTGGAACTGTGGATGAATCTTAAATGTGACTAAAAAAAATAAAGCAATGTAAATAAATGAGGAGGAGGCGATCTGACTCACTTCTATTAGACAACACATTCTGCTTGGTGGATTCTGGGTGCTTAAAATTAAAAATAAACTTAAAAGTATATTAGGATTTTGCATATTTCCCATGCCTACTTTTAGGATCATATGCTAGACGTGGTTACAGAAAAAATAGTTACTTGTTAGAACAATAAATATTTATCTGTATTACACTGAATCATGGATGAATAATTTAAAATCACCTCTTTCTGTCAGTTAAATCAATTGCAAATAGTGTATTAGCATGTAAAATCAGCAATTCACAATTAGAGTTCAGAACTAACCAACAATGTAGTTCAGAAGTTCCAAATTTCAGTGATTATTTGGACACTCAACTTTAACATTTGCATTCCTAAGAGTTGATACCAGTAAAATATGTTTGCAAAATTTTCATTGGTTGGGGAACACAAAAAGGGGCATGGACACAATTAAAGTAAGTTTGTTTTAAAATTAGAATGAATATGGACATAATAATATTTGCAGTTTTCACTTAGCTATAATTAACATGGATTTGCATGTTCAGAAGTTGGAGATGGAAAAGAGAAATAATCAATTTTACCAGAAGAAAAGATGTTCAAGAATCAATCTATAAATTAGGCATGAGCAAATAACCAATTTATTTTTGCCTGGTGCTTGAACCAAAAAGAGCAAAGATCAAACAAATACATTCTTTTCAGGTTTTCTTTTTCTTTCTTTTTACTAAGAGGGGTTAATTTAATTTTTAGACAAACATTTTAGGTAAATTCTGAAATGAAACTTCTAACTGTCTAAATGTTCATTTTGGAAATGCTGAAACAAAACGTTTTGATGTTTATGGAATTTCTTTATTTTATTTTGGTTGAAACTATTCACCAAATTCAAAACTGAATACACAAATAGTTTTGGTTGACTTGAATCTGCATTTTGGGGGGAAAATAACTATTTGCTCAAAGATTTTCTTCTTGGTCTACTTAAATATAGACAAATCTTTGTCCACCAGCCAACTGTGATTATATTGTCCCAACAACAAAAGTCTTGTATAACAAACATTACCCCCCCCAAAAAAATTAATTAAATGGAAAAATGGGGTACATCCAATACTTCATATGAAAAACAAAAATGCCCCATAATCAAATAACATTTCCCCCCATTTGAACATTAAAAATGTTCTTTGTCCAAAGGTTAAGACATTAAGGCCATTGTGGACATAAGTAACTTTTTTCAGAGTAGCAGCCGTGTTAGTCTGTATCCGCAAAAAGAACAGGAGTACTTGTGGCACCTTAGAGACTAACAAATTTATTAGAGCATAAGCTTTCATGGGCTACTCCTGTTCTTTTTATAAGTAACTTTGTATATAAACTTTATATTACCAAGAGTTGTAGTGGAATCTCCACAATCAACATTTTTTAAATCGAGATTGGATGTTTTTCTAAAGATCTGCTCTAGGAATTATCTTGCAGAAGTTCTAAGTCTGTGTTATATATGAGGTCAGACTAGATAATAACAATTGTCCCTTCTCGCCTTAGAATTTATGAAAACTTTGAATATTAAAAGTAATTCACAATATGTACACCACAAGTCTCTCACCTTGCTCTGTACTGAAGTTATAAGTGACCTCGACTGTGAGCTTTTTTGCTCAATGGAATTGTCATCCAAATGAGCTACCACTTTTCTTTTCTTTGCTGTTGACTCAATCTGAGGGTTCAGTTTATAATGTAATAAATATGGAGTTGATTAATCTATTGGCTCCTAGTAACACCTCACTCTTGTAGATTACCTTCACAAAGTGTACACACACAGGGCGTGGCCTTGTAAACCATAAAGCTACTTGAAACTATTCTTCAGTAAAAATCAAAGCTATGTATGATTCCAATCAATTTACAGTTTTTAATCTATTCAGATTATGACTATTTTACAAGAAACAGATACCAGGGCAAGTTCTCGGAAGGTATAGTATCTCAGCTTTCTCAATTTTTGATTATTAATCCTCTTTAAAAAATGAATTTGGAGGGTCTTTATCAACAAGATTTAACTTTTTTTTGGAGGGGAGCATTTTTTAAAGAAATTTTGTGGTCAGAATCTTGTTGAAACAGTAGCTAATGTAACATACATCTTTAAAATGCATTTCCCATAAACTTGACTATAAGGCTGGGTCTATATTTAGTCTAGCCAGTGTGAAGAAAAGGAGTCTGACTCCTTTAAGGAGTGGGGGAGAAGTGGGCGGGGGGCATCACCCAAGCAACAGGCTGCCTGGGAGGACCTCAGAAGGGCCACTATCCCATGCATAACAGACAGAACCTTTCAGAACTCCATTCTCCCCAGAAAGAACCCTCTTTTCATTTCCTAGGCGATCTGGTTCCATAGAACAGCATGGAGACAATCCCCTTTCCACAGCCACTTAAGCCTCATACAAGGGAAGGGCAGTGGGGTCTCAGCAATAACTTGGGACCAGGTTAAATTTGGGAGGGCTGATAGCAGCTCTCCCAAATAGGTGAAAAATATTAAGGAAAGAATAGTCCTGAGGTATTTAATCTATTGCCGGGCATTTCCCAGATAAGTGAATAAAGTTGCAGTCTAATTAATCCACATCCCTTGTAGCATCTCTTTCTTCCTGTGTGGCTGGGACAATGATCAAGTATAAAACAAAATCACAGGTGTGCATAGTACATAAGAGCAAGTGGCTTCATGTCTCAGCATAGCTGAAGTGATGCTCCATTACCAACGAGTAATTAATCATGTTGAGGGCATGAAAAAACAGGTTCTCAGTCTTGTGATCACAGAGACTAAAGAATGATCTTTTTTACAATGCTGAATCTTAGAGATGAATTTAAAAAACATATGTGGCTGCAATTGAGGGAATGTGAAATCAGAAAAGTGCTTGGAGGTAGTTTAAAATATATCTTCCCATCCATCTGAAAGCAGGACTTACTATTTAGTCTCACTATGTGGTGTCATCAGTCATTCATTTAAAATATAAAACTTACCTCTGTCAAACTATATATATATTTGTCTGTTCCTTGTTCTTGCTAATTACGTCACTTATCAATGCTACAGCAGTTGAATTTACACTGTTTCAGATTTCTGCACACCACTGAAGGGATCTTAAATACAGCCACCTGTGTGAAAAGAGCATGAAGTTTTTTAGTTTTAAAAATTAATTCACAGAAATTAAGTTTTTGGGGTAAAACGTTTACAACACAAGTACAGAAACCCACAACTTGTTTAAACAAATACCGTTCATTATAGTACCTTGTAATGCAATTAAGCTTAATAGGACAATCTTAAGAATTTGATTAGTAAAAACATGCATATAGGATAACCTGTTTAGCAATAGGTGTAAGTGAGTGGATTAACTAGAGAAGCTTATTGTTCTCTCTAGATGTGTTTTTATTTAACTGTTACTGTAAAATGCAGGTCTTAGAAATTACCATTTCAGGATTATAATTTATTAAATTACAGGTAGCATTGCAAATCCAAACAATATATTACTCTATTTTAAATATCTATGGGGGATATATCCATCTCCACTGGGAATTTATAAGGTCATTTCTCACTAGGAAATCTAAGGCAAATATTTTCAAAATGTGGTGCCTAAATTTAGGAAACTAAATTCTTATTTTGCAATTTAAAAGAAGCAACCTGATTTTCAGAGGGCTGAACAGGGCTTGTCAAAAGTTTTCTAAAAACTGTAGTTTTTTATTTAGTCATAAATGCAAGGAAAGTTTGTCGGTTTTCCTCCAAAAATGTTTCAGATGAAAACCAAACATTTTCTGCCAAAACCGCAAAATTTCAGTTTTCAGCAGTTTGACAATCTTTCTTATTATTTGTTTTTGATTGCCAAAAAGTGAAATATGTTTTGTTTTATGCTTTTTGATGAGGAGTTAACATTTTTTCAGGGGTGGCATGTAGAAACAAAAAACTAAACCCAAGATGTATTCTGAGCAGCTCTAGAGTTGAGTACCTGAGCATCTTGGTGTGGTTTCTCATCAGAAACCAACAACTGTAGAAATCAGCAACACTGACTGAAGTGCCCGACTGTGGAACCCTTTATGTTTGCAGTCAATTACCCACAAAGTACAACCACTGAGTAGGGTATTAGAAAGCTCAATCCAACTCCCAAAGTCAGTGAAACTCTTCATTGACTTCCATGGGAACTGGGCAGGTCTATATAGAGCAGCTGAGATAAAAATCAGAGAATTATTATGTTAGATAAATTGTAACTACTACACAAAACAAAACCCCCATAAATTCTAATCAACTCCCTTCCAATTCACCAACAGGTGGTGGAAGGGGAAAGACCCCCCGCCCCAAATTTTACAAGAATAAGCTATATGAAACTGAAAACTACATTTTAAAAAATAAATATATAGATTTTGCAGTATTGGAAGGGTAAGTTAATACTACAATGTTATGAATTTTAGCTTAGAAAGAGCTTTCTATTTGAGTACAAGAAGGTCCCGAAGTTCTCCAAAGTTATTGAGTACAAATATATTACTACAGAAATGGAAGAAATGAGTTGAGTTAAGGATATGCAGTGTGGAGATTGTTCATAAAACCTTTTCAAGTACTAGAAATATCAGATATTTCTGTTCACTTGGTTCTCAAGATAGCATAGCTGTAAAATTCTTACTGCCATAAAATAATGTTTGACAGTATCTAACAAACCTGTGTCATTCATTAAACACAGGACAAATGGAGTTTGTGGAAACACATTTCCAGAGTTCATACACAGGTTAAGCCATTAAAAGTTTAAACTGATTCAAAATTTCTTGAAACAAATCCAACCCAAATATAAAAAAAAGGGAGAAAGAAGAAAACACTTTTCCAAGTGTTTGACACTTTCCAGCATGCTACTGTGCACCACTTCTAATAGTTTACACAGTTATGTGCTGTACATACCATACAGTACTACATAATAAAGAAGAAAGATTTATGACATCCAGCTATACCTGATTTTTATTTGTGATTCCTGTATGTTTTAGTTTTGGGATGTCACCTTAACTTTTTGATATGATAACTTCCATTTTCATTTTATTTTTATTACTATCTTGTACGTCTTCCAAGGTATTATAGGTTGCCTGAGACTTCCAATCACAATACACTGTTTTCAGTTGTTTATTTAAACTACCTTAGTTGAAATTCTCTTTGTTGGCTGTCTGTCGCAGGCTGATTCTTTCTGGAAAATTTCAGACAAAATGGTTCATCCATTTCTGAGAACAAGGTTAGGGGGGAAAAGATCAGTTGGTTTGCCCATGATAAAAAATATTGGTGACTCTTTCTTCGAAAAACTCTAGCTCTCCCAAGCTTTGGAGCAGAAACTTGAAATTTAGAAAGTTTTGGCCTTTGTGTCAAAAGAATATACCTTTTGCAATCCCCATGAAAATCCTCACACATTTTTGCACATGTTATATAATGGTAAGCACTCTGAAAAATTAGGTCCGAGGTGTCTCAACTTGGGCACCTAAAAATTGTGGGCATCATTGACTCTAATCGCCCTGCGCCTCAATTCCCCATTTTACATATGGGTATCATACCACCCCCTGACATTAAGAACAGCCCCAGGGCAGAGGTTAAGAAGCATCCAGATATCTGCTAATGAATAACAGCTGACTTAGCAACTTCAAATATGCCCCAATTCTTTAATGTGATGAAATGTATCTGATAAGCGTCAATGAAAAGCTCATGAATCATGCACAATTTCATGGTATATTTCACCTAAGACAACAAAAGGTACCAGCCCTGTGACTTTCAGGGATAGATCCTGGTCCAGGAGTTTGGTCACTCATCTTGATGGAAATGTGGTAAGAATTTTAATCTTGAACCAAGTTTTAGTTACTAGAAAGCATTTTACCTTTATTTCTCTCATAACCATTATAGACATTAATCAATATATTTGTACTCACGTAAAATCTCTCTTTCTAATCAAATAAACTGGTTTCATTTTTAATTTAAACCAATCCAGTGCTGTGTTTGAGCTGAACTGGTTGGTAACTCCAGTTAAAGTAACAAACTGTTGAACATTGATGCTTTAAATGAGCAACAAACCTTAACATTCCTCTCATTGTTCCAGGACAGGCTTGGACATTTTAGAACACAGGTTTTGGGGGACATTCAGATATGGGGAGGTTGTGGAGTCACCGTACCAATTGTTAACAAAAGCTACTGAAGACCAGTGGAAGCTTATGGTATTGCAGGCAGGCTCCTGCATCCGGGGCATTGGACCAGGACGGCTCAACACATACGCAGAATGCATGCTTGCTGCTGGCTGCGGATGTGTCAGGGAGAGAGCTACAGTGGCATAAGGAACTTAGGGCTACAGAATAAGAGGTAACAACTATTCACCAGTCTGGATTGCACCCCAGAATGTGACGCATCCCCTCATCTCTCAGGTGTCATGAGGATAACTTCATTAATGTTTGTGAAGCAGTCAGGTACTGTAGTGATGAGTGGCATAGAAAGAGACTATCAGGAAATTAATAATTTTGTCTTCAGAGCAGGGTTTGAATAGTGTGCACTAAATATGGGATGGAGCCACATTGAAGAATGAGGAGAAAACAAAATATTGAATCGCTACTCATTAAGTGAGCACCCTCCATCCTGTGTGCTGAATAAAACAGGCGTCCGGTGGAAAAATAACCATGTGCTCATGTAATTAAAAGCTATCATAATGCATATGCACAATGGGGGCATGAGCAAGCAAATTAATGGTGCACAGGCAACCTCAATTCTGGCATTTCCTAACTTTTGAGTGCTTCACTTTGCAACCTTAATAATGTTCTTTTAATGTACTTTTTTTATGTGTAATATATAATATAAAAGGGTCTAACACTATATTACAATTACTGTTAGCACTGCAGCACATCAATTTTGATTGGCAGATGCAACTATTTTAGTGCATTGCTGACTCCACATTTGCCAATGTTACAGAAGACATCTAGCACATGATCACTGGGCAAGAAGAAATATTGTTCATGTCTTTTGTAAGATGTTTATTTATACATTCTCAAGACACACATTAGAAGTGGAGAATATTGATTTCACCTCTTCAGTTTTTCTTATGTATTCTAAACTAGCTACAAGATACATTTTGAGTCACATGCAAAAGCTTTATTTTTAAGAGGTCCAGCTTCATGCATGTTTAATTGCATACTTTTTTCACCGTGGTATTTCTAGGTGCGTTACTGCTCAGCAGAATGTCCCCAGCCCACATGATTTAACCATTACACACTCCTTCCAGATGGTCAGTCTGCTTCCACCCAATATGACTATATAGGAATTATTTTGGGTCTGTTAATGCTGTTGCTTGGTAAGATACTACAGCAATTCTATTTGTCTTTTATGTGTTAAGAGCAAACAGCACTTGCACTCCTTGCCAATGTAAGAAACAAGAGGCTCGGAAGAGTAGCTAAATCTAGATCTCCAACGTGACTGTTCAAAGTATATACTCATTTTCAAATTAGCCTGAATCCTTAGGGTCCCAATGAACTAAATCACTAGACACCTAGGATGGAGTTTTCAAACATGTGACTTAACCGCATAAGTCTCTCAGATTTTCTTAAATCATGTAGGTGCTTTTGAAAATCTCAAGCCCCCAGAGAACCAAGTTATCTTCCACCCACTTTTATCTTGTTGCTATTGCACATATTCCTCTCAGATGAGGACCTAGTCACCATGAAATTAGAATCAGAAAACAAATCTGAGTAAAAGAAGTTAAACCTAGAGCTGGTGCATCTCAAACTTAATGCAAGTCCTGAATGAGTGCATCTTTCACCTAGATACTGTAGGGATGGGCATGTTTCAGATGTCATATATTCGTCAGTTAATTACAGATTAAATAAACAGATGAGACAGAGGATGGAGTTGCACAGAAAGATTCACACAAAGAAGAAACAGAAATCTTTGAGCTTCTCTCTTACGGAAGAAAGCAAGATTTTATGTTAAAGTGGTATTGTGAGGTTTTGCCATAAACAAAATATAGTTTCAGCAGTAGAAATATTTTCTTTTTGAAAACATACCTCCTCCCACCCAACAGAATCATACTGTAATAATGCTCCAAAATACTGACTCACACTCATGTTCTCACAGTACCGAGAAGATATGGACCATTTTTGTAGAATGCTATTTTAGAAAAAATATTTAAGAGACAAGGTGGGTGAGGTAATATCTTCTAATGAGCCAACTTCTGTTAATGAACGAGACAAGCTTTCGAGCTACACAGAGATCTTCTTCAAGTCTGTGTAGATTTTTGTTTATTTAGCTAAAAGTGAAGGAATATGAGTGAGAGCAGTTAGGTACTTTAGAAAGAGAACTGTAAAAAACAAAAGGCACATGAAGAAGTGTATGGAATTGTTGTGATAATCGAAGTGAACAAGAAAGACTTTCCATCCTGGACCCTGAACTACAATTTACTTTTATAGTTTGAGTTTAGATCTGCCTGCTGCTATTAAAAAGGTGTAGCAATAGCAGCAATACCTGTAGAAATCTCCTTTCCCCCCTGCTTCACAACAATTTGACTCTCCCTTCCAAAGGAAAGTTCACCCAATTGACCACTTCCTTCCCTGTCTGAGGAACAGTGACTTGGTACTTTGCCTTTTAAGTTATGTAGTGTAGTTAAAGATAATTTTTACAAATTATCAGAAAAATTCATTGAACCCCTTTCTCCTAGAATTTTTGCAAAATGGCAGTAAGATTTTATGAAAAGATAGTAACTCTTTTCAGCTATGAATCATTCACTGGTTATAAGCCCCTTGTTACAATAGATTGTTCTGGTGGGTTTTGTGCTTCAGAATATAACTTCTCACTTAGAATCTCGACTGGAGTCCAGTGATTAATTAGTTTAAAGTAAAATAAGTCACTGATTAATTGATATTTGGGAGGTTATTCCTGGAGGAGATAGCAGCCATATTCACAGACAGTAATCTTTTACCTTTGAATAGACCCTCTTTGGCCAAATTCTTAAGATCAATTACAGCCCATTTTCACCAGTCAGGGACCACAATACAGACACATATTGCCACCAGGGAATTCCCCTGGCATATACGGCAACTTTCTTCCAATGCATCCGTGCTGCTGTTGGGCTCAGTGCCCCAGCCTGTTTCCGATGCAGATGGGCATGTTGAGAGTGGGCGCTAGTATGGTAGAAGGTACTCCCCCCCAACAATTTTTCACTGCTGTAGGTTACATTAAGGACCCCATAACAGTAGTATAAATTAGGCTGCTGCCACATAGCTTAATGTGGTGCTGGGTCTGGCACTAACAATCAGGAAGCTAGAAACCAACACTCTTTCCTGCAGAGCTCTGATGCAACAGATTATCTGTTCCATTTAGCCCACAATGGTTTTTGCAGGATTAGGGATTTAATGTGGACAGAGACTGGAATCTAGTGCAGGGAATCAGTGGTTATGGTAGTGATACAGTTGAAGGAGCTAAGAAAATGATTTTAGTGGCAACATATTGGCTAGGCATGAAAAGTACAATGTAATATGAGCTGAGGGGTGAAAACATTATCTACTAACTTCAATGAATCTACATCAGGGATAAATTTAGCCCAAATATACAAGATTCAAGTAACTTCCTTTAAGATATTTTAAAATCTCTAACATTACCTAATATTTAAGAATAAGTTATATAGGAGATATTTAAGAGTAGGTTAGATAAATGTCTGTCAGGGATGGTCTAGACAGTATTTGGTCCTGCCAGGAGGGCAGGGGACTGGTCTCGATGACCTCTCGAGGTCCCATCGAGTCCTAGAATCTATGGATCTATGAATAAAGATTAAAATCTCCTTTACATAAACTCATTATGAATTTTTAGCCTCAAAAGAAAAATAAAGATGTCTATTGCCATTAACATCCTGATAAAGGCCAAACTACTGCTCTAGCAATCCCTTGTGAGCTATTTACAGAGTAGCGACAAAGATGACCATTGTAAATTGTGCATGTTACAAATTGTTTAAATACAGCCATCTGAGACACTACAGCTATATTTCTGACATGAGAAAACATCCTTTCAAATTCTATGGACATCTCTGAAATTTCTAAAAACCACTACGCTGATAAGTAAAGGATGACAAGGACTGATTTTATTGAGCTGATCTTGCATTTTGTTTTGAAATTACAGATGGAACATTTTACAAAACCCTGCAGCCTCTTGACGCCATGCCCTTCTTCCCCTACTCCCCCACTCCTTTTTTTTTTCTAAATCCACCAGCACCTGACCTTTAACTATCCACGTTCTTTCAACCAGATCAAGAACTTTAATACACACAATTCCCACCCCCCTTCCCCGCCCGAAATGAGCTTTGCTTACAGAGCTACCCTTTCTCACAACCCGGGAGGAAAAAAGACTTGACTTTTGAAATCTGGACTTGCAATACATCATCTGCTTTAGAACTTTACTCAAAGTTTTTGGGAGAAATTGTTCCTCACACAAACTAAAGATTCTTGTATTGGTCAAGAAGTAACGATTCTATCAAAGTGATTTTTAAAATGTTACTTTTAAAAAAAATCTTTTGGCCAGTGATAGCAGCCTAAGTAATTAAAAGAAAAATTTCATTAATTAAAAACAAAACATGGTTGGAGAAGTAGTTATTGCATAGCACAGCCATATAAAAGATATAGGTTCCTAAACAGTTTAGGATTCCTGTCTCTGCCCGACAGTGACGAGGAATTTTGTTGATACAACATGTAGTATATAATCCTATATTAAAATTAACATTAAAAATAAATCTCCCTCAATTAAGATTTGTCTCATTTAAAAAACTAATTCCTGCATCATGTTAAAAGTGAGGTTACACTACAAACATCCCCCCTTAGCCAAAACGTTGTGCGTCAAACAATTTGTCCATGAACTTGTCTGACTCCAGCACCAGTGGGACATGGGTATATGGGATATCAGTTTCCTAACTACCTTCCCCTGCTCTAAAAGTTGCTTGTCATCCTCGCCTTCTGGCTTTCCCAGTCCATCCTTACAGGTCACCAGGGGACATGAAGCCTCACAAACTGGCGAAAGCCATGGTAGATTTGCCACAGATGCCAGGAAGACCATGGAGGGTCACAGATGTACCAATCGTCTCAATCACAGGCAGGGAAAGTATTCATTTTCCCAGGAGTGTTGTAAATTTTATGACTGGACCTGTTCTGACTAATCTGCTCGTAAACCTACATAATTTCAAAAACAAAACCTCCACATGACACCCAGAATAACATCACTTTTCAAGCAAGCTATACATACAAGCCAAGGAACAAGAATTCTATATTACCCTCATCTCTTTCTACCTCACGAGTGTTAAAATTCTCTAAAAAGTTTTAAGCTTTTTTAGTCTAATGCAGAGCTAGAAACTCAGTAGTTCACAATGACGTTACAACAGGTATAAAATTAGAAATGCATTAGGAGCTACAGCAGACACACTGGGTGAAAGAGCTTTATACAGTGATATATTAAAAGTGGAATTAAAAAAGATTTGTACATGTATTATATGATCTGATTTGTATTGTGGATGCTGAAATAATATGAAGTCAGTCAGTCACTACTAAAGAGGTCTTTTCAGAAGAAAGGGAAAACGATGCCCAACTTAAATTCTATTAGAATTACTGTTTTGCTAGAAGTAATATTAAATAGTTGTAGAGATATCTCCTAAGCCTAAAGAATTGGACATATTCAGTGCTTGTGATTTTGTATTTCCTACAGTTGCCATCATACCTAAAGGATTAAAAAAAACCACACACATTCAAAGAGCATATGCAGCCCCATAACCGCTATGAGTGAGTGAGTTGAACAGTGGTGGATACTGTACATCAGTTTTCATAGCCTTCTAACAACAATGAAGTCTGGTGACATGATGGCAGCTTTAGTTTACTACATTTTAAAAAGAAATGCTTCCTAGATCTACAAATTATAGATACTATGGGATAGATCTACTTAGCAGTTATTTTGAGAGTGCAGCTCTCACTTAGGTATCCATTACAGTACAGGCTTTTGTAAATACCCAAGCACCTTTAGTGATTAAAATTACAAAAACAAGGGCTCGCATTGTTGATGTAATAATCCTGGTTACAGGACTGTCTAGGTAGACCCATCTTTTGGCAGACACAACTCAGCAGTGCACCTGATATTTGTGATTCATCTGACCAATGACAACTAAACAAATGCTGACATCGTTACTCTGAACTGTTTGCCGTCCACAAGGCTAAAACTATTTCTGAGGGTGGAAATCTCTGAATAGTTTTGAATGAATGATGAAGGTACTTAAGGAAGATACAGTCTGCTCACAGAACACCCACAAAGCAGTAAAAAAGGTAAAGGATTTACATTTTAAAATTAGCATCCAGAGATCCCTTTACACAGGTGCAGTTTGGACCGGAAAAATGTACACCTGCAGTTTTGCACTTATAAAGCGAATTGCAGATGCCAGAGAATCTATCCTTCTGACATCCTACTTTGTATCTGCAACCAGACAGATGCAGCAGCAATTACAGATTTGCAACTCCAGTTCAGTTATATTCAACTAACATCAACCAAAACAAAAAAATGCATGTGAGAGGCAACAAAGGGACAGCCAAGGGCCTATGCACTATTGAAAACTGACTTAAGCCCTATTTTGAGAATGTAAATGGTTCATAGGTTCTGCACAAGTGCTCTGCACAGTGGCAAATGTCACCTTGGGCATGCAGCTGTGGCTGTCATAGCTAAGAAGTAACCTGTTACAGAGTATTCCTTATCATCTGATTTGACTAGGCCTATTGGGAATGGATTTTGTTTTCGGTTCACTATAATACGACATTCATAATCTTTACTGATTTCAATGTAGCCTTCTTTTAACACATTTTTAAAAGGAAAGTACTGGAAAGGAATAGTCTTCCATGCTTTCCAAATGGAGGAAAAAAATAATAATAAAATCAAATGAAGTGCCCTGCTGGTACATCTGTACGAACATTGGCACTCAACGGTGGAGCCCTCTGAAGCGATAAACTAGAAAAGTTTCCACAGGAGATACTCCGGCAAGCTTGAAACCAGAGTTATAGAAACTAAGGAATCCCCAACAAGCATGTTCTCCCCATACACGGCATTTGTTTCCAATCTGTTGGACAGCATCAAGGAAAGAGAAATGCTGTGTTTCTTATTAATTTAATGGATTATTGAAACATCAAAAGCTAAGAGCTGCTGTACAGCAGTAATTGTCTTACTACCTCAAATTCAAGAAAACTGCTATGGATATTCGAACAAGACAGCAATATCAAATAGTGATTCAAAATAAGATAGAACAGCGGTAGTTAAAATAATGTGGCTAGGTTATGTTTTGAGCTGGTGACGAGGAATAGTTAGGTTATTAAATTTTAAACCTATACATAAATTACTTTCACCTGAAACTAGCTTAGAATAACTATTAGCTTGGTCAGGAAAGGTTCATTGTTCCCCCATCTGGTAGCTTTACTACCTTTGACCCAGAATCCGTGGGTTAGACTCTTGGCTGTAGTAATATGCAGAACATGCAGTGGGTCCAGCCACTTGACAGTGGGCTCTGCTTATTGTTCAAGTGAGTCTGCTTTACAATCTAACCACCAGATAATAACCAGTTGTGGCAATCTAACAGCCTTCTTTTCAAATAATTAAATAATTAACAAAATAAATGTAACTGTATCAGGATAAATACAGGGCCTGATTCTGTACTCGAAGGCTTCTTTTCCCTAGTAGGGCTAAGTAAAGTTCCCTCAGTATAAATTAGACTCTCACCCATAATATTCAATGTTAGTCGGTAATCAACATGTTTAGCTGAAAAAAAAAAACAATCCAATGTACGCCTTCTCGTTAACAGAACTAGGGATGACAGCTTTACTGCGGATAATAATGTTTTTATTTGCTGATGGTAACCATGATAACCAAGTTAATTTTAAAGTACAAAGAGTCTTCATACTTCACAAAACATTGCAAAGATAAAGGCAAACCACAATAGGAGTATTCCGTTTCAATCTTTAAACCACAAAATGAGGTAATGAGAGTGCTGGAAGTGCAATCTGAGTATAGAGCTATAATCAGCACAAGTATATTTATTAACTTTTATTCTGGAACTCATTTAAGGACTAGAAAATGTTGACCACAGACTCAGAAACCTCACTGCTCTGTGGCTAAGAGGTCAATAAACACCTGAATAACATAGGTTCACAAGCAGTTTTGAAGATGATCTCAACATTTCTGAAGAACAGCATTTTAAAAGGTTATAACAATATATTTTATTTGCATGGGCAATCTGGTTAGATATTTAAGACAAACCTAACACTGAAGCCAAAGTGATAAGCTTTGTTTACTAGTTTGCTTTTGGAATGAGCAGATAAGACTTCAAAGCGTATGATACAACTAGAAGAGGACCTTTTTGATACAGCATTAACTTTTGTACAGATCGTTCTGTAATTGAAAAATTAGCACAAATGTAAAAAACAAAATTAAATTAATATAAACAGTAGGGAAACAAATGGTTGAAATAGGTACAAATAATTAGAGACTAGCCTGACAAAAGGTAGATCCACTTTTTATTACTAAAAATGATATATTTTAATAATATTAACTGCGCTGGAATTATGTTCCTAGTAGCATGTGTAAGTTTTTTGGGGGTTGGGAAGGGGGAGCTATATAGTGGGCATCATCCAAGTGTTCCATTTTGGAACAGATGACAATGATGTAAGCAACAGGTTTGCAACCTCTTGGCTCACATTCTGATCTCACTTATTGTACCATAAGTCTGATTAACTCCACCCAAGTCCCAAGAACTATTTTGAATTTACACTAGTAAAACTAAGAACACACACAATGAGATCTATGGACTTACAAGATGACTTAGGCTTTAGTTGCGGTTGATCGAGTTTTTCCTGCTGTGTATGGAAACTGAAGGTCTCTCAGACATCTTGTCAGAGCAGGGATTTTTGGCTCTTGGTCATCTTCTACAATTAGGTGTTTTTGGCCTCTAGTGAACATTGGCTGATTTAGGTTTCAAATAAAGAAAACAAGCAGATGTTGTGATTTACACTATTTAGATGTGAACCTCGGTGACACTGGATGGATTTGATAGTGGTTCTGTGTTCTTTTTGTTGCATTAGAACTTGAAAATCAAAGCAAATTGGAGGCGGGGGGTTGGGGTGGGAGGGAGAAGGGGTCTGTACAAGTCCATTGGAACTGAAATCAAAGACATATTGGTTTTTAACCAGAAACCAAACTCCAGCAACTGGAAGCCATCAGATGATGCATAAAGCTTTACTTTCTACAGATTTAGCAGCAGGATGAAATTTAAAAGGGAGAAACTTAGTTGCACAAGTCTTCCACAACAGCAGGACTTTATTTCATGCCTGACAGTCATTTCTATCATTCCCCTTTCTCACCTGGCACTAGGCATGCAAGTAAACTAAAGTAAACTAAGTTATGTGAACCTCTTTAGAAATGGTATATATAGTGACAATTTATTACATTATAGTGAAGCAGAACACAACATTCTTAATGGTTTAAATGAATGTTTGCTCAAGCTGCAATTCTGGATATACTTACCCTCTGCTTAGAGCAAAATAAGTTGTCTGGAAAAATGATGACTTCATTATACAAGGTTTTCTCTGCACCTAGCTTTTAGTTTGGAGCCAGAGTACATACTGTGGTAATTTGGCAATTATTAGCCATTCTACTGTCTCTCTAGTTAATTAATGTACTTTCAGAGTACTTTTAGCCCTAGCCATTTGTAGAATGTAGAAGGGGAGGGAAACTTATTAAGATGAATTGTTATAGAAATAAAATTCACAGGGGAACCATGACGGGGCAACCGGAAGAAAGGGGAGAAAAAGGGGAGGATAAGAGATGCAGTGAATAAAGAACAGCTAGGAAAAAAAAAAGAAAAAAAAACACAATGAAGATGGTGGAGAGTAAAATATGAAAAGGAAGAAATGGGTTGCACAAGAACAAGAGAATATTTATTTGTATCATTCTTCATTATTGGGCAAATTTTCCTGCAGAACTGATGTGGTTCCATTCCATGAAAGGCCAGAGTGAGGGACCTGTTCATGATATGCTCACCCACAGTATTCCACAGGATTCCCAGCACCCTGATGTATTGCAAGGATTTGGTGGGATTAGGCACAACCTGACTCAAGGATGAGTCACTAGATCCACTGTTCAGTTTTAGCTACTCCTCTTGCATAGTGACACCCTGGAGGCTATTTCAGCCTTCATGATTAGCAGCTGTGCTGCTTGCAAATATGTGTACATATTTAAAATGACTGTTTCCTTCCAGTTTCTCTAATGAGCAGCACTGGGGTCAAGGTTGCCTATCAGCCTAAATAATGAGCTTTTCAGTTCATCTGCTTTAATTACTTTGTTCAAATATCTGATGAACAGCTCAATAACAGGTCCATAGATTTTTCTCCCTCTTCAGAAAAAAAAAAAAAAGGTAAATCGACCAATGGAAGCCATGTTATGTTACTATAAGCTTCACTGGTCTCATATAACTAAATGTACAGGTAACATGTTTATGCTTCTCTGTCCTGAGCGCCACTCTGCCCTTAGCAACTTCCCAGTACAACACAAATTTAGCTCACCTCTGCAAGTAATATTAATCAGCACTTCTGGGTATATAACATCACTCCAATGTACTGCTCATATTTTGTTCAATCTGTTTTTTGAATGGACGTCATTCTGTGATTGTTTTTCCTTTGTCCTTTTTTTTTTTGGAATCAATTTATCTTTTTTTTTTCCCGCCCATCTCTGCTCCTGAATCCCAGTCCAGTTCCCTATCCAGTGGGACACACAACCTCTGAGAATCAGTCCTGATTGACAACTATATAATTAAGAAGAGAATCGAGATCTTTGACTCTTTTCCCTACTTCAAATTCATAGTTTAGTCATACAGCCAGGAACAGCGTGTAGTTTAGGTATTCCTTGCTTTTAACAAACTGTTGTAACCAGTTTACAAAGGTGGGTGGAATTTTTTATGGCTTTGCTAGCCTTTTCCTAGTGGCCACGATCATGTGTTAGCAAAGTATCCAATGTTATCTAATTCCCCAGAGAATGTTTGCTGTACTGTAATTCTGTGTTTCTTGCATCATTATGACAGTGGAAAATGATTAATGTAACTGGCCAAGCGCCTGGGACTTTTTAGCATTAGAAATGTCGACCACAGTAGAAAAATATTTTTTTCTTTAATGCTGAGTTTGACTCCCAGAACTGGTGATTTCTTTTGTTGTTGTTAAAGATTATCTGACCTTTGAGTCTACTTTTACTGTCAGTCTTCATTTGAAACAGCAGCAGCTGTGGTACATCATACATTTTCAGCAGAATGTAAAATCCTCAACATTAAAGTTAACTAGTTATTTCCCCTCACCCCAGAAACAAAGAGGATATAAAAGATAGGTGAATAATGTGGTTCATCTGTCCCAATTGGTTACACCTCAGGAAAAAGTTGTAACTATATCAGCCCCCAAACACCAAACCAAGCTGACCCTGAATTTCCTTTAAGGTTTTCAGGAGTCTGGATAGATATCTAGCCTTACCAAAATTTACCCAATTAAAAAGGTACATATTTCCCACAACCACCCACTTTTCCTTAGGTCCCTGAAAGAGAAAAGTGTTTGGGTATGTTTATACTGCAATTAAAAACCCACACCAGGCCCATGCCAGCAGACTCGGGCTAAGGGGCTGTTTAAATGAGGTGTAAATGTTTGGGCTTGGGCTGGAGCCTGGGCTCTAGAATCCCTGTGAGGTGGAAGGGTTCTAGAGCTTGGGCTGCAGCCTGAGCCTGAACGTTTACACTTTAATCAAACAGCCCTTTAGCCCAAGCCCCGCAAGCCTGAGTCAACCGGCATGGGCCAGCCATGGGAGTCTAACTGCAGTGCAGACATACCCATTGAGGCCTGCAAGGACCACACTTGTGAATGCCATTATTTGGGCAACCTACAAACAAAGGAGAATTGCAACATTCATTTTCAAGGAGAAAAGTTAAGTTTCCAGCCCTTTTCCTTACAAAGGTAGCTTTGAAGTCAAAAAGAAAGATGTAACCTGATCTCTAGGTCACCGACAGTCCCCATGTAAGTCATGGGGTCCATGTAAGCCATGAGCTTTTGGTTCTTCAGAGTGCCAAGACTCTTATCAGGTGTGTGTGTTTGTGTCATGATGTAGGAGAGGAGGGCAGTAGCAGTCTCACTGAGCTGAAATTTAGAGTACTTGCTAACTTCAACAGAATCTAAGAGCACAGAGGAAAAGCAGCAGCAGCTATGGTGATCATAGTCATTTCCTTGTGAAATGTGATACAAAATAATATGGCTGTAGATAGCATACGTTAGAAATCCATCATCTCAGAAGCCTGAAATCCTATTTAAAGAGCATATTGAATGGTTACATTTACAGTTACTTCTGTGGAAATATTACGTGTTCCTGCTATATTCCACATATTAAGTAGGGAAAGTCTCTCTAACAAGTAAAAACTTTCAAAACAAAAATAAATTCTTGCAGTTTGAACAATAGTTATGCAATCCTCCACACCTCACAAGCATCTCAACCCTGTTGTCTTGCGAACATCATTAGAGGTGGGAATGCAATTCAGAGTCTGCCTATGGCTTCTCTGCTGAGATTATACTCGAGGACAACAGTTAGCACCCATTCTGAGTGTGGTTTTCTGAAATGAATACATCTGGTTTGAAGTGGACCAACCCATTTCATATATCCCAGAGTCATCAGATGGTTTAAAGGAGAAAAAAAAATAAAAAGAATTGGCTTTAGTATCCTAAACAAAACTCCATATTCCCCAAATGAGATGGATAAACTCCATTTACGTGTGTTTAACCTCAACTAAGGTACTGGTAAAAACCTTTCATTACTCGTCTAAGCCATATCTGAATATAGATGGTGAAAGGTTGCATATTATAAACATTAACTTGAGTGACAATTCCTTTCCCCACCTACCTCCCAAAATAAGCAATCAATTTATAAGCTAATGCAACTCAAAAGTCCAAAGCACTGGAATACTCTCCTACAATCATGCTCAATAGTGCTGGTCTCCTTAACATTAGTACCACTAGGTGATGAAACCCCTATGGCGAAGTTCTACAGAAATACTTAATTGCAGCCTGAGGTACTATAATAAAAAAAGATTACCAGAAGATTATAGTGAACAATCATACAAAATGACTCATTGGAGGCAAATGAGGTGTATTTGAAATGAGACACCCATAAAAAACATAAATTTCCCATTCTGGAGTGATTCAGCAGATGAGGTGTAAATACTAAGCTGAACCGTAGTGATGTCATCTCCCACATCCAAGTGCTTTGTAACAGGACTTTGGGAACATTGGTGATGATGTTATTGTAGTACGAGTAAGTAAAATATTGTTTGAACAGTTCTAGCATAGACTTCCCTGCTGTAAGCCAAATGGACTCACCACACAGGTCCTCCTAACATTTAAAATATTATAGTTTGATACATTAGAAGAGCTGAACCAATTTTTTTGACTGTAGAAAGGATACAATTCAGAAACTTTCAGGTGACTGTTACCTAGTAACATTAAACAAATCAAGTGTTCTCTTGTATGATTCAAAAGGAATTGCTCTTCTACTTCTCTTCTATATACAGGTGTATATACAGCTCACTTTATAAACTGACTCCCTCATTATTCCATAAGAGAAAACAGGCAATAACTCAGGCATAAACTGAACTCCCCATTCCAGCAAAGCCTTCACTCCTCAACCAATTTTTCATAGTCACAGCCCTTGCAGCTCAGCCAGGTCAACAAACTCAGGCTCTGTTAGGCTGAAGATCTCAATTCCAGAGTCATAAAATCTCCAGAGAATGCCCGACGTCCAGATACTTTACACTAACAAATCCATTGTTGATCCAGTGCCTCCTCCAGCAGTCATCTGTGTTAGTCCTCCACTGTTAAGAATGTGACAAGTGCAACCCCATGCCCTCCAAAACGCACATACTGCTCCAGGTCCCCATTCTGCTCCCAACAAGAGATATTCTTACTGGAGAGCTTAAGCAGTACAGGGAATGGTGCAGAGGCATTCCATACGGTGGTGAATTTTACTCTAGGTGTCTTGCGAAAGGTCACACAGAAAGACAGAGAGCTCAGCAACAGAACAGATCCTCAGGATGCTCACTCTTCTTATGTTTTAACTATTCTTCCTTCCTCTAAAAGAAAGTGGTTCTCCATTAAATGCATCCAGAACTGATGTTGGGGTGATAGGTAAGGGGGGTTATTTTGGTATGAAAACAATAGTTTTGAATGTCTCTAAAAAAAGGTATTTTTGTATTTTCATCTAAGTAGTAGCTGGGTATCTGTTCAGGGATTCCAAAGATATAGTCTCAATTAGAATTTTTTTCTTTAAAGATTTTTATCTGCGATTCATGAAAACACAAAGTAGTACTAAGAATTCATATAGTCCTGGCCAGTCCAAATGTCTGATCTCTCAAGAAGGGCCATACGAGTCAGACCAATGGTCTATTTAGTCCAATATCCTGTCTTCCAACAGTAGTCAATGGCACATGCTTCCCGTTGTTCAGTCCCAGCTTCTAGCAGTTAGAGGCTCAGGGATACCCAGAGCATGGGGTTGTGTTCCTGACCATCTTGCTAATAGCTATTGATGAACATTTCCGCTATGAACATATACAATTCTTTTTTGAACCCAGTTATTTTGGCCTTCCGAACATACACTGGCAAAGAATTCCATAGTTTGAGTGTGGGTTGGGTGAAGAAATACTTCCTTTTGTTTAAGCCTGCTGCCTATTAATTTAATTGGGTGACCCCTGGTTCTTGTGTTCTGTGAAGGGGTAAGTAACACTTCCCTTTTCACTTTGTTCACACCATTTGTGATTTTATAGACTTATCACATCCGCCCCCTTTAGTCCAATTCTAACATCTTTTTTCCATATGGGGCATCCAGAACTACACACAGTATTCAAGATAAAGCCATACCATGGCTTTATACAGTGGCATTATGATATTTACTATCTCATTATCTACCCCTTTCCTAATGGTTCCTAACATTGTTAGCTTTTTTGCACATTTAGCAGATGTTTTTAGATAACTATCCAAAATGACTTTGAGATCTCTTTCTTGAGTAGTCATAGCTAATTAAGACTCCAATATTTTGTATGTATAGTTGGAATTATGTTTTCCAATATGCAATACTTTGCATTTATCAATATTAAATATCTGCCATTTTGCTGTCCAATCATCCAGTTTTGAGACATCCCTTTGTAACTCATCACAGTCTCCTTTGTTTGGATTTATCTTGATTAATTTTGTATGGTCTGCAAACTTTGCCACCTCACTGTGTACCTCTTTTCCAGATCACTTATGAATATGTTGAACAGCACTGGACACAGTACAGATCTCTGGGGACCCTACTATTTATCTCTCTCTACTGTGAAAACTGACCATTTATTCCTACTCTTTGTTTCCTGCCTTTTAACTGGCTACTTATCCATGAGATACTTCTCTCTTATCCTGTGACTGCTTATTTTGATTAAGAGCCTTTGGCATGGAATCTTGTCAAAGGCTTTCTGAAAGTCAAAGTACACTGTATCAAAGGGATCACCCTGGTCCACATGCTTGTTGATACTCTCAGAGAATTCTAATAGATTGAGACATGATTTCCCTTTACAAAAGCCGCATTGACCATTAATCCCATTACAGTGTGACTACTTTTGTTAGTGTGTGGACAGTATTCTGCTATGAAATTGTTAGATCTAGTGAAAACAGTAAGGGCTCAGTTGGAATCTTGTCACTAGGGCTGGTCAAAATTTTTAATTGGGTTTACAATTACATGAAACATTTCTTAAGAAGTGTTATTTTTTAGCCAAAAACTTTGTCAAAATACCACCAAGTCAAAATTTATAGTGAAAAAAATCTGACTAGCTCACTTTTCCTCATTTACCCACCTTCCATTTCATGTGGACTAACTAAAATCAACACATATAACCCAATCACAGCGAAAACCAAAGTAGCTCAACAAAGAGCATGAGCAGTTTTCACAGTCAGTATTTTCAGTTTCCACCCCACTTTGAAGAAACCAGGAAAAGATGAAGGAAGATGGACCTTATATTACATTGGTGCAATCGCATTAACTTCAGTGAAATTAACTCCTAATTTAATTATTTTTGATTGGAATAGAATTAAATACTCTTCACTAAAATATTCTGGTTGTGACAAACAATCAGCCATTCAATACATAAAATGAACTTCAATTTAAAAAAAAAAAATCATAGAAAGAGTGAAGATAAGTGATAAAATAGCATTTACGGTTTACCTCTGTATTATCTATAAATAAATGTATAAAATATTTGCATCATTTCAAATATGTAACCAACTCAGGAGGCAGTCAGATAGCCAGCATGTTTGTCTCACGGAAAAATAGATAAAAATGTTAATAAATTATGAATATTTCTACTTAAAGAGAAAATTAAGGAAGACAGTAGAATCTAGACTGCACCGAGTTCTTAGCATGAAATGGTGTAGTTTCTAGATGTCGAACATGCTGGCATCTGTTTTGAAAATGTGTGTGGAGGTAATGGTCCCTAAAGTTTCCATAATCTAAAGACAGACAGACTTATAGTATCTACATTTAAATTAATAAAAATAAATTCATGAAGGTATCCTATCTCCTAGAACTGGAAGGGACCTTGAAAGGTCATCAAATCTAGCCCCCTACTTTCACTAGCAAGGCCAGGTACTGATTTTGCCCCAGATCCCTAAGTGGCCCTCTCAAGGATTGAACTCACAACGCTGGGTTTAGTAGGTCAATGCTCAAACCACTGAGCTATCCCTCTCCCCCTGACCAGCTTGCTAGGTGGTCTTCTGGCAGAATTAAGATGTGGGAAAGCTTGCAATAAATGACCTCTGCTCATGGCTCTTGGTGGTCGTCTTCATCAAGGGACTGCTTCCTGCAATGAGCTCTTACGAAAGCTGAAAGCACTTGGCTCCCATGGGGAGAAGACAACCCTCAAACTTTGCAGGGAGCACTCAAAACATTGCAGGATTGGGCCTCAAAATTGTAACAAAAGACAAACCTTGACCTGGTTCCGTTGCAGAAGTTTAAGTGTTAAGGGATATTCTTCTGTTTCAGATTTGATGAGGAGGATAATCCAATATAGGTTTACATTATATTGTGATAAATAACTAGTCGTTTCATGCAAAAAATAAAAACAAACATTCTGCTTAATATTTGATTGCAGGTTAAATGGCAAGAAAGGATATCCTTATCCAAGGCAGAGCAAGTGATTCCATTTTTAATAGTGTGGGAGTGAACGTGTATTTTCTTTTGTTGTTGTTTTTACTAAATGGTTACCTAAAAGTACTTGAAAAAAGTATAAGACAATATCTCATGGGGGACAGTTAAAAAGACAGATTAATAAAATTAGAACAAAAATGATAATTAAACCACAAAACAGGTCAGAAATTAAACTTATTCTTGTTTATATTTTATGTAGGATTTATAGATGACTAACATCTATCCATGGGACAGTTTTGCAAATGACTTTTGCAAGTAAGGTTGGGAAAAAAAAATTCTTAGACTTCCTAATTAATCTCCAATAGTCATTCCTCCAAATAACCAATTCACCCTTAACACAGTTCTTGCCTAAAATTTGCCCACTCACACTCCCCCCGCTGATGGGCAAATAAAGTATCATTAGCTTTTCGTTATCTTAATGGTAAGGGTAGGTGAAAGCAGATTGATTGGGTTGGTAAACACATGATTGCTTTACAAGGCTGCCTTATGGAGCTCTGTCTCATGTTTCTCTGAGAACTATTGTCTCTGGTCATGTTTTCAGGAATTGTAGAGATTCAATCAGAGCAGTCTGAATATACAAGCCTTTAGAAGCAGTACTTTATGGGAGCCTTAAAAACAAAAATAACTCCTCTCCCACTTTGAACTGTCTTCTCTCTTTAAATAAAAAAAAAAAAAAAAAAAAAAAATCAGTGGTAGATACTTAGACCCTCCTGCAGAAGAATGGGGCCCATTGCTAGACTCCTGAACACAGTGTTTTCAGAAAAGAAAAGGTTCATGGTTAAGATGGCAGCCACAGCTTCTGAGACAGGTATATTTTTCCAGTTTCTAATCCATAACATTAGAAAATGAAAAATGAAGATGAAAGTTAGAGATCATGCAGAGGCTTCTATTATGGTATTCATTTGTGGGATCATCCCTTCTTCCCCCATTTCAGTTGGTCTACAAAAATTGTTATCTTAGCCTGTGAGCCTCTTTGTACTCCTTCATGAATCATAAAAGGGAAGGAGCTGCTCTATGGGCTTGTTTACACAGAAAATGCTATTGTTCTTCAGTGTAGACACTGCCTACGCTGATGGGAAAGGGTTCTCCCTGGGAGGCAGCAACTAGGTAGATGAAAGAATTCTTCCATCAACCTAGCACTGTCTATTCAGGGACTTAGGTTGGCTTAACAACGCTGCTCAGGGGGGTTGGATTTTGCACACCACTGACCAACATAGTTAAACTGACCTAATATTCTGATGTAGATCAGACCTAAGAACTTTGCCCTTCCAAAACAGGGTGTCCTCTCTCTTAGATGCTTCAGCCTGCCTTTGAGCCTAATAGGTATTTGTGACTTCTATAGCTTGTGTGACATAGAAGACCACAGCTACTGTCTGCTACACCACCCCCCCACCCACACACACAAACAGGTGTTTATTAAACCAGTGGACAGTCTCATAATATGATGCTTTTAACAGGAACAGCCAGATTTCTATACAGCCAGATTTCAAAGTCGGACGTTTTCCAGTATAGCTTAATGTTGCCAATTATTTGCGGAATTTTACCTGATCCCTATTCCATGATGTACAAATAATGCAAGAGTTCAGATTACTGTTGATGAAATTTGTGTTCTAAACTGTGTCCTAAATGTTTGGCATCATAAGTGCAATGCTATAAAAAGTCAAAGAAGAAACAGCCAGTAGTCACATTAAACATGCACTCAGACGAAACTTGTCCTATAAAGTCAGAGTTTAAGGCCAGAAATGACCACCAGATCATCTTGTCTGACCTCCCGAATAGCACAGGCCACCATCATCACCCAGCACCTCCACACTGACCCCAACAACCAAAATGAGACCAAATTATTACAGCCCACAGGAGACTAGACTATTATGTGCCACAGGCAGAGAATAAGAGGGATGGAGGTGCACCCCTCAGGCACAGAAATGATAAAGTGAGGTATACCCAGATAATCCTGTCATATAATCTGCAAGATCACACTGCAGAATAAATTGAACACCCCCCAATAGATTATTAAATGGTGAAAATCATAATAAAAAGGTTACACACATAATAGGTCCTCCTTAGGGCTGGGTCTGGTTTCTGCAGTCCTAGGCAAAACTAGGGCCTCCTCTATCTACTTCCACTCTCAGGAACAACAGTTACTAGCTAATTTTGCTGCCGTTGGTATTTGCCTGTTGTATTTGTATTGTAAAAAGAGCACTGCATTCTACAACTCAAGATCCAATGGGCATCTCCCTTCTTTCTGTGTCGTGCTGTGTAGGGTGTTCAAGGCTCCAAGGCACGTATTTCATTTTTCACTGAAAATTTCCTTGCCTTTGTTTTGTGTCTCAACTTCTTCCTCTTCAGTTGGATGGGTAGCCAATCTCTAAATGTTTCATTCTTATCCAAATAGTCGCAGAAGAGTTAGGACGCTCATCCAAATTTCATGATTCTACAAGACTGGACTAGAAATAGAATTAGAACAGGCCCTGACTTCCGGTTAGATCAAAAATGTCTCAGGAATAGGTGCTGACTCCATGGGTGCTTCAGGATTTAAGCACCCACTGAAAAAAAATGGGAGGTG
>NC_048298.1:182272599-182520686 GCF_013100865.1 Trachemys scripta elegans
TCCAGGTTACAGAACAAACAGACAGCATGCAGAGGCCTAACCACTTTGCATCTCAGCTGGAGCCAGGCTGATTGCTGAAACCATTAGAGTAGCAGCCCTGGCAACAGGCTGCTCTGCAGCCTCCAGGCCACCATAAAACAGGAGCTCCTTATTTTCCACAAGAAAAGGCCAGTGTCTCTAAAGCAAGCACTTTACCACATGGTCCTTTTGGTGGAGAGAGAAGGGCAGACACTGTACCTCAGCAAATTGAAATAAACAGATTTTTTTGCAGTGCTAATATATTCCTTCCCTATTTGTTAAGGATCAGATCATCTACCCTTCCCCACTCCCAATTCTCCCCCCACCCCCATGGAGAAATTAAATATTTTCACCAGTCTGTGTTTTCACTTGTTAAAAATGTAAGGTTAGTATACAGTACATATAGAAAGTTGCCATGCAAAGACTACCGCCACTACCACAAGATCTGTTCCTGTGATTTGCAGAATTAGCCTGTCAGAGGTGCATGTCAGAAAAATATTCATACCACCTTCTAGCTTTTTCACTGTGCTTTTCGTCCATAAATCTCAAAAGCACTTTATGAAGGAGATACATTGTTCAGGGCACAAATTGTCTCTTTTTTACGTTTGGAACAGCGTCAAGCATAAACAGGCCCCAATCCTAATTGAGTGTTACCCTAAGCATTATTGCCATTTTTACAAATAAAAAAAGGTGAGACAGAGAAAGTTGAAGTGGCCTGCCCAAAGTTAGCCAGCAGAACAACAGAGACAGGAACAGACACAGGTCTCCTGAGTCCCAGTTTAGTGCCTTATCCTCCAGATTTCATTGCCTATTGACCTGCAGCAGATTAGAGTTTGTAACAAGAGGCCTTATCAAAACTATAAAGACATTTAGTTTTAGAACTATTATTGCTGTCATTACTTACACTACACAAATTAAGTTGACCCATATTTGAAAAGTTAGATGTGTGAGTGAAGTCTGTAAATGGTTTTACAAATGACATAATTAATTGGTCTAATCCAGCATTTTGTGAATGTGTGGCATATGTAAAAATCTTCCATTGTAATTGGTGTGTGTATATGCGCGCAAGTCTTCCATTGTAGGTGATGGGACCTTTGTCTGAATTCAGAAACGGGCCAAACATGTTTTTGTTTTCAGATAAAGTGTCCCAAATGGTTTCCATAAACCCAACACAACAGAAACAGGGTGTAAAACTTAAACGTTGAGGGTAGAAGAACGGTTGGAAAACCTAAAATGGTTGGATGTTATACAAAAGGATGTGATTAGATGCAGAGGTCCCAAGGAACAGCTTCAAGACAAACTGGAATGGAGAAGATGGTCTCAAAGAGCCCACCCCGTATAGATGGGACTAAGATAAGAAGAAGAAACCCAGAACAACAAAACACCCTACAATATCCCAGCTTTCCCATTGACTGTTCATGGTCTTTAGACTCCTAAGAGGCTAAATCCCTTTTGAAAATGAGATCTAGTCTCCTAAATCACTTAGTTGTTGAAGTTCTGAGCACACTGACTCCCAAATACCTTAGAGATCTGGGGCTTAGTTTTTAACTTTTATCTTACAGCGCCTTACAGATGGATGAGCTAACTCTAGCACCATTAAATCATATTTCCACTGACAGAGTGGGAAGAAGTAGCAGTTAGTCACTTGAATGTGAATGTCTGCCAATTATTCCCATAACCTAGCCCCGCAATATTACAGGCTCCTGTACATTTTGCCATCAAGCTATTCCATCTATTGTAATACACTAACACACCCTGCACACACGTGTAACACACCACTGATTGCATCATCTTCGGGAAGGTAACCTGGGTGCTCCGAATCTAAAATCATGCAGGGCTACTGTGTGAGCTAAAGTGTTAGGTTTGTCAGCTTGAAGACAAGCCTCTACAAGTGGTCTAGCTAGCTACTGGGTAGTGGGGGGCATGGGGAAAAAGGGACAAAGAGCCATACTGTGGCTCATACATGTCTTAGACCACCTTTTGGATGCTATAAAATAACACTCTCTCTCTCTCTCCTCCCCACAGAATTATTCCTCTGAATGGGAAGAGGGGCAAATATTTTAATTGTTTTTGAAGGAACTTTCCATGTTATTGCCAGACCTTAACTGACATGAACCTGTTACAGCTAGCTGGTTATTCCAAGAAGTGGAGATTCATATTTAATCTTGCTAGAATAAGAATGATACATGTGTAACCTTAACATTGTCAACACAGATAAGGGGCTGTAACAGTAAAGGGTCTCAGTCCCATTAGCAAACCTACATTGTACATGCAGATAACAGTTTACATTGTTATAGCTTTACTAGCCCAACTAATAAATATTTTTTGTGAACACACACACACACACATATGGGTGAATTAGTTACCATGTGAATTTTAACCTTTGCATTCTCTGGGCTTGAATTACTCCTGCTAGTACAGGGAACTGCAAATTGTCCCTCCCTGTGCTAGTATCAGCTGATCTGCTCCCAATAGAGGGCAAGAAGAGATTCTACCAAGAGGGAAACTTAAAGTTCTTTTGTGGGACAAATTACTAGTAGTAGCTGCTGATCGGTTATGCTAAAATAATTCCTCTGGCATTCTTTAAGGTATCCCACAAGTCCTTTTGATGTCTTCCAGAGAGAACTGTTTCTGGGAGCTGTGCCAGCAGCTGTGGGATACATTCAAAGGGAATATTGCAACTGAAAATATTAAGAGTACCTGTGTACGTCTGGGGCTGCAGTGGCAGGCTTCATAGACTCAGAATGGCTAATATGGATGCATTAAAATGGTGGTGCATTAACTAGTTGTAGCTAACTAGTGCAATCACAAATGGTTTGGGTTCTCTACTGCAGGCACAGTTTCATATGTATATCAAGGACCATTATAGCATTTTGTAACAGAGCTTGTAGAATACTTTTCTGAGAGAAATATTTAGAAAATCACATTTTCCTTCATCCCAACTAAAGTTCATAGTTTTTCATGAGCCAGCCAGAAAGACTCAAGCTAGTAGGAACAGCTACAGAAGCAGACATTGATGGCGTCATGGTTTTTTTTTTTTCCTGTGGTTTTGGATAACCAATCAGCAGAGAGGAAAGAATGCCTATTTATTCCAACCCTCTCCTGCCACTTCCCTCAATTTCTTCACCTCAGCTTCACTCCAGGCCTGCCTCTCCTACCTTCCTTCATCCTCCTCTCTTCTTACCTGCTCTGTCTCCCTGGCCCTTCTCCCTAGCTAACTCCTTCCTTACCCCCACCCTGCTAAAAAATCAAGACACTTACCATTATGTTTGCTGCCATCACTCTGCTTATATGTTTGAGCAGTTTTCCCTACTCTGTCTCTTTGTAAGCTCTTCAGAGCTAGTGTGACCAGATAGCAAATGTGAAAAATTGGGACAGGAGGTGAGAGGTAGTAGGCGCCTACATAAGACAAATCCCTGAATATTGAGACTGTCTCTATAAAATCAGGACATCTGGTCACCCTATTCAGGGCAGGGACTCTCTACTACTGTGTTTGTACACTGCCTAGCACAAGGCAGCCCCATTTGAGGTTTGTTATGGTATTGCCTAGAAACAGCATTATTAATTAGTTAGATAAAATAAGAGGCCTCAATCCAGCAAAGCACTCGAGATATGACAATTTACACAGATGATGATCTGTCTATGTCTGCACGGCAACTGGAAGGTTTGCTTCCCAGCTCGGTAAATAGACATGTGCTAGTTCTACTTGAGCTATCATGGTAAAAATACTAGTGTAGCCACAGGTAACACAGGTAGTACCTTGGCCTAGCCACTGGAGTACAAACCTGACCCCCTCGGTATGTAGTCAGGCAGCTAGCCCAACCCACCATGTGTATTACCCCAGCTCCACTGCTATTCTTAGCATGGGTTTGCTTACCTGAGCTGAGAAGCATGCTCCGAACTGCAATATAGAAGTACTCTAAGAGTCATAAAGAGCCATGTAATAATTCCAGTCAAACAATTCCACCAGCATATATTCTACGTGACTACTATCAATTTCAAAGCATAATGATGGATTCCCTTGGACAGTCAGACACCTCCGAATCAAATATGCTCCCCCCACCAGTTTGTATTGCATTTTAGGTGAAGTATCCAACAAGCAGAGAAAGGGTGCAGCTCTTCAGAAGAAAAGGTTTTACTCCTTTTCCTCACTTTTAACATACATGATTAAAGTGAGGTAGCTACAGTGTTTATCTACCAGAACTCATTCCTCCATAGTTACAAGGCTGCTTTCATAGGATCTTCAGTTCTACCACCTCAAAGTTTGCAGGTTAAATTTAGCAAATTGTTAAAATCCAGGGCAAGATGTTCAACGGCACAAAGTGCACTTAGGCACCCAACTCCTATTCACTTTCTATGGGAGTTGGGCACCTAAATGCTCTGTGTGCTTTTGAAAAACCTCTCCTCCATCCTCCAAAACAGCACTTATCATGTATTTTTACTGTAATGAGAATGCCATAGTACTTAAGTCACCATAGAATGATACTTAAAGTAGGTTTGGCTTTTAAATGTTGCACACTACACAGTAGATCAGCAGAGCAACTAAGCTATACTGTGCAAGACGGTTTATAGGAATATATGTCAACCTGTAAAGTCTAAAGTCTTGGAAATTAGGTGTTGTTTGTTTGTTTGTTTGTTTGTTTCATTTTCTCACTATTTCCCCTTATTGGTTGTCTGCTCTATACATTTCAGATGCCTACAGGTTTGGATCACAGACTCGATCCAAAGATGATTTAAACATGATCGATCCATTATTACAGAGTACTGAACAGTAGGCCCATCTATTTAAGTATTTTAATGTGTTTGGAGAAAACTGAAATAATTTAAATCAGACTAGCATTTGCTGTTTGGCTAATCTCTGTCTCCATTTCCCAATCCATATTCCTCCAAGAGTACAAAGAGCCCTGAGCAATGACATTCTTCAAGCTTACCTGGCAAGGAAGAAACCCTTGGACTACAGCATCTGTTCACAGATAAGATGGATTATGGTGGGCAGGAAATGGACACAGCGTGTGTCATTAAAGTTATAGTTTGTATTACAGCACAACTAGACTTCATTATATCAAGTTCTGGCTGAACAATATTTCCCTAGTTCCTCCTGCCACAAAATTTATTCCATTACTTGAACCTGCTTCTTTATTTGCCTTCCATTGGAGCTCTCCTTTTACTCAGAAAGAAAGCATTTAAAAATATAATAGAATAGTATTCTATACATAGCTATAGAGGAAGATTATTTTTTTAAAAGAATCTCTCTCACACACACACAGCTTGATGCTGCACCACTCACATCATCAGGAGTGGGATCAGGCCCAGAAAATAAAATCTTTCCTTTTTGTCACAGGGCTGGTTTCAATAACTTCATAAGCAAAATTCAGACTTGATGGAAGTGGTCACAACTTCAGCAAAGTCAACAGACATGCATCCTTTTATAGGATCTGAATCTGGTGCTATATTATCAAATCAGGTGTTAGATCTCATGTAATGGGATAAGGGGTAATTAGAAGTAATTACAAAAAAGGGTTCAAAGTTTGGATTCAGTTTCAATGAGCACAGAGATGTTGGGATGTTTATCTGAACCTTATCCAAATCTTCCAGACATTTGAGTTTCTTTGCAACAGGCTATGGGACACTCCTCTCTCACAGCAGATGCTAGCTTCCCTCATATTTGAAGTTTGGTCTGTATGCTAAGATGCTAATGACCTATCCTCTTCCCTAGCCCCCAGAATGTCACTCTTGTTTGGAGTAAACCAGATGCTCTGTTTGCTCCTTTCTGCTTGGCCTATAGTAATTTCAGGTGTCTAAAAGGCGGCAGTCTCTGTGCCCCAGACTTCACTACACGTTATCTTCTGGCTCACTTCCTTGTTCTGGAACGCCACTGAGCCTTGAGTGAAATGGAAATTCTCCTTTTTTGACAGCAAACCACATTGGATACAAATCTGAAGGTTTTCCTCCTGTCTATCCAGAAACTGCAATATTACTCCTTCCCACCCTACACTATCTAGTAAGCAATGAAAAAAATATTTTCTCTGCTTCTCTCAAGCTTTACACAGAGTATGAACTTGATATTCAATAGTTTCAGTCTGTCATCTATCCATTTGTTCATACAGAGTTTGATATGTGCTGACCTAATTGACAGTCTGAGCATACAGGATCTATGTTCATAAAAAATATATTTGACAGACACCCTACCATTACCCAGATTGGTTTTGGGACTCAAGCTCAGTTCTCACTGAGGTCCTCAGCCATTAAAATATGCTTGAGTCAACAGAAGCATAAACGAATCTTTGTGTTACAGTAGCCATTCAGCAACATGTTATCATGACACAAATAGAAGTGCTTGAAATAATAGCAAAGAAAACTGAAATCTCACAAGTCTTATCTGTCCAGACCAAGTTTTCCATCCTAGACCTAATTTTTACTGAATCTTTGTTTATGATAGTACTAGTTGCTGAAAGACCATATTGTCATATGAGTATGGTAGTTGGGCTAAGTAATCCACCACCTATTTAGCCGGCCGATACAGCAAATGAAATTGTTGCATGCAAATTAGCTGTACAGTAAGGGTGGTGACTGGTGATCTCTGATATCACAATGGCCTAATACTCTTGGTGATTTGTGAACTAGATACATGCCTTATTTATGGAGTGTTTATATATAGGTGTAATTCATAAAGTCTAAGTGGCAGAAAACTTAACAATTAGACAGTATCAGACCACGAATGCCAGTAATATTCTGAACAAAAAGTTCTCAACCATGCTTGTAGCTGCTTCCACTGCTTCACACTGTACAGACTTTTCAGGCTTTAGAGTAACAGAGTGACATTTCTGGAATCTTATTATATAGATATATAAATCAAGCAAAGTTCATAGCAAAACTAATAGATATTTGGCATCTATGAATGAGTTTCACTCTGAGATTTGCGGTTAATTTGAAGCTGAAGTTTGGGATGGTGCAATTCCAGTGAGAGGCTCAACTTTGAAAGACTTGCACTCAGCTTTAAATTTTGGTTACAGAACAGGGACCATGCTTGGGACCAAATTCTGCATACATAGATTTAAATTTGGAATAATTCCACTGTGGTCAAGAAGATTTACACATTTGTAGAGGAACTTGGCCTTTTGTTCAAAGTAGGAAGGCTATAAAAACTGGACTTGTGTGGGATCATCTGAAAGCCTTTCTTGTACCATAGCTCGCTCTCAAAATGTCTACAAAATGCTTACCAATACCAGCAATAGTGCAGTCTGGCATATAAGCTTCCTTTTACCCCCTCTGACATGCTACTCCAGATAATAAATAATTGTGATAATTATTTAAGTATAAAACCAATACAAATTCTATTTGACTAGTTAAATTTTCAGAAGGGGCTATCTAAATTGCATGCTCATATCATTGTGACATTTGAAATGTGGGTCCTTGGTATTTCCTCTCACTGTATTAGTGAACTTGTTTCAGTCTGTGTTTCCTACAGTCATTGGAATATTAGTGTCTTCTGACAAATTGCACGCTACAGATTTACGGTGACATAAATTAGACTAACGTGTGTATACCAGTGACTGGCATTTTTTTCCTACTGATGTTCCCCTTTTATTCTAATAAGTTTCCCCTTTTCTATATGTAGCTGTCCTGTGTGCTCCCACACATACACAAATCCAATAACAATCCTTCTTGTTACACTGCTATGAACACCTTGGAACCAGAAGCTGAAAATCCACAAGAAAAAAAGCTAATCCCTTGCCATTTTCAATGTGACCAAACCCAGGACTCACTGAAATTCTAACCAGACTGCTTCTACTTGTGGTCTTTCTAGTCCAATTTCTTGACCAAAAATGCAACTGTCAATAGGCACCAGAATTTTGGGATACCTATCCAAACCAAATTAAAAACTCTATCACTAATACATTATATACTTCTCCAGCACTCCACAGCACAGTCTCATATACTTCTTCTGTGATGTCATGCAACATCTACTTGTATGCTGCATCAGATAAAAAAAATATGAAAGAATTAGAAAGAACAGGCCATATAAGTCTATATGATGGCATAGGTTAAAAAGGAAAATGTATATATTCCCCTTGAAGTTTGGTTCTGAGTTATGGAGTCATTCTCATGTCTATATAGTTAAAATGGAAACTCTTACAAATCTTATGTTCAGTTTTGATCCATACCCCTACTTTCTGGGAGGAAAAAAAGCTCTCTTCCATATAAAATGTTCAGTGTAAACCCAAATTGGGTTGGAACCTTTGAGGCTATTCAGACAAATCGTTTTCAAATTATTAAATTTTGGGGGGCAGGGGGAGAAAGTTCTCTGAAGGTGGAAAGCCATCCCCATTTTAATTTTTTTGTCCACTTACAGACAACTTGATATAAAAGATATCAGACTTGTTTTACATGCTAATCCCTAATGAGAGCTAGTGTACATGACTATTTTTCCACATTGGAGTGGACTTTTTTCATTATTACAGGTGATCTTCACATGCATTAACACTTCCATGAGAGGTCTGGAAAAAGCTACAAGTCCCACTATATCTAAATTCAGCTTTCATTCTAAGAAATATATTTTTAAACTTTTACAATGAAAACAGAGTCTTCACTTGAAAATGTAAACTTAACACTGGGCTTTTAAGTTTCTGGTCATGATTTTGCCTACAAATCACGAGTTGTTCATGATTTTTTGTTTCTTAAAAATCACCATGATTTTCCAGGTACCTGGGCTTCACTTTTCTTTGAAAAAGACATTGCTGTCTCATTTTTGACCCTTAGGACAGAGCCAAATAATGTCACTGGAGATAACAATTAACCATTTTTCACTAAAAACAAAAACAGATTCTGGGGGAGCATTTTCCAGTGACTCCATAGCTTTAGTAGGTAGTGCAAAGAATCACAAATATTGTCTTGAACAGCCTCTTATTTCCACCTGGGTTTCTGGGTTTTGAACAATTTGAAATAGTTTCATCCTTCTAAACCATGACTTTGGCCAGAATATTATATTCTCCATGAGCTCTATAGCAGTGGAGCTTGTATCTTTTGAGAGTCCTGTGGGCTATGTTAACAAAAGTCTGAAATATGGGGTGCATAGTGGTGCAGGAACTCCTCACTTAACATTGTAGTTATGGTCCTGAAAAATGCGACTTTAAGAGAAACGATGTTAAGCAAATCCAATTTCCCCATAAGAATTAACGTAAATGGGAGGGTTAGGTTCCAGGGAAATTTTTTTCACGAGATAAAAACTTATATTATATATATATATATATAAATAAACACACACACACAGTATAAGTTTTAAACAAACAATTTAATAGTGGTACACAGTGATGATGATTGTGAAGCTTGGTGGAGGTGGAGGAGTTAGAGGGTGGGATATTTTCCAGGGAATGCCTCACTGCTAAATGAACTAGCAATTGACTGAGCCCTCAAGGGTTAACTCTCACACTCTAGGAGGCAGCAGGAAAGGAGGGAGGGCAAACAGAGACACACACCTTGTGTGTGAAAGAAAAAATGTGCATTTCCCCTTTAAGTAGCTGACCCCAGGCTTAAGTACACGGCCTTGTTAATTAAATCAGCTTGCTGAGACCTCCTGAGACCGCAGCTACTGCCTAGAAGCTCCCTCCGTAGTGTCCCCCCCCCCTATGGAAGATGGGGTAAGCGGGGTGCAGGAGCAGGGGGGAGGGGGAGACACCCTGACATTAGCCCCCCTCTTTCCACCTCCCCTCATACAGCAAGCTGGAGTCTCTGGGAGCAGCTCCAAGGTAGAGGACAGGAGCAGCACATGGCAATGGGGGGAGAGACAGAGCTGAACTGCAGATAGCTGCTGCACAGGGAATTTAGGGGAGTGGGGAGCTGATGGGGGAGCTGATAGGGGGCTGCTGGTCCACCCTGGTTCCAACCACCCACCAGCTAGCTGCAACGGACTGCTCTTCCTGCAAGCAGTGGACAAAACAGGCGGCTGCCAAAGGACATTAGAAGAGAGCATTTCACAACTTTAAATGACCATGTTCCCTAATTGATCAGCAACTTAACATCGAAACAACTTTAACCAGGATGACTTTAAGTGAGGAGTTACTGTAATAGACTCTACAGGTTATACCATCTAAACTTGGATGTGCAGGAAAGCCACCAATATGAGGCTGTTTATAAGCCTTCTGAGTACCAGCTATCTAGGTTCATGGACTTCTATGTACCAGCAGCATAGTTGTTTGAGTGGAGGGACTAATCTTCCTAAGAACATGGCTGAAGTTCCATAAGAACAACAAGGTCTTCCAGCATAGGCTCAGAGCTTGTAACTCATGATAAACAAGCATGAAAAAGTGATAAGCAAAATCTGTTGCACCATTTCAGATTTAATTAAATTCCATAGCATCTATAATTGTGGCAGCTTTAGCTACAGAGATTTAAACACCAACATGAATAAAAACAAACCCGCTAATTTAATCCTCCCCCAAATAATGCATCAGTCATTTGCATGCTCTTCAATGCACATTCTGGCTCTGATGGCTAAGGGAAGCAGCTTCTGAAATTAAGGGCCCTCACCTCAAATGAGGAAGTCCTGTGAACCATCACGCGGGGTTCAAACATAGGTTCTGTTTAGCATTTCCCAGCTGAGTTTAGGTGCAACTACGGAGCATAATGTAGGAGTTTATGAAATCTACCAGACTGCCCACAATAGAAGCCCAGTTCTTATTTTTTTCCATGGAATTAGCTCAGTACAGGTCTGTCGCATCTTAAGTGCATTTAACATGCGCGATTTCAGCTTTACGCGGTCGGCAAAAACAAGAGAGAAAAATGACAATTTTAATACTGTACCTGTAGTGCGGGCGATTCTGCCCACGATTACACTCAATGTAATTTTGACTATACGTGATTTTCACTTTACGCGCTGACTGCGGAACGTAACCCCAGCGTAAGATGCGACAGACCTGTATGGACAGTGGCAATAAAATGTTCTTCCTGGTACCCGGCTAATATACTTCAGCCCTGCTTTTCAGTGAGTGCCACTCAGTGTGGAAAGTTTTGTCCTGTCTCTACACCCAGTCTATCTTTGGCCTTTTTGATGAATCTGCCAAGAAGAGAGTCATGTGACATTAGTTTACATTTTGTAGACATGTCTGCATGACATGCCCAATTTGTTTCACTTAGTAATCAAAAGCCATTACAATCTGATGTTTATCAACTTGGGCCAGATTTAAATAAATGACCTTGAACAGTAATACCCTGTATCCATTACTAAGCCCCAAGTCATTTTGTCCCACAATAAAAATATTTCCAAGTCTCACATTCTTTTTGCCTGTACATCTTTTGGAGATACAAGCCTATAAATGAAGAACCAATCAAATAGAATGTTCTGTTTAGCATGAATCTTGTTTATGCTAGCCTTTTATCTTGGTCATTCCTGAGTATCAGGAAATCCCAATTTTAGTCATTATTCTGTCTGCCATGCATTGTGATACTCACCTTTGTAGTTTGATGACACCTCATACAATTAGCTGTTAAGAGAGCTGAAAAAAATTTGCCATTTACATCTAGATTTTTCTAAGGCAAGTTTCATTTTTAAATGTCACTGCATGTGCTTATTCACTAGCTGGCTGAATATTACATGTAAGAATTTCCAAGAAACAAAGTAGGCTTGTTTAAGTGGACTATATCAAGACAGACAATTTTTTATTAGTAGAAACAGGAAAACTTCCCAATTAAAACGAGACTATATTACAGGCACAACTAACCCACAAAATTTGGTATTTACAGCATATTCTCTGATATCTTAAAATTGGTTTAAATGGGGCATGACATTTTATTTATGCCACATTTTGTTTATCCCACTTGGCTTCTTCTCTGTAACATCCAAGGTTAATACAGAGACTGCTGTCTGTTCCTCTTAGCGCTCCCTATAACATTTGAGTTTCAAAAGCATCTCTTTAATTTTCTGACAGTTTGGGGAAGACGTGTGTGCTTAGAATGACACTTATATTAATAAAAAGGTCAAACAAAAATGTTTATAATGGGCCAACTAAACTAATCAGAGCCAAGCACTTTTGGGCTGGCTTTGGCATGAAAGGAAACTTTCCAGTGTCTTGAAAGCCAGATACACATGGTAGCTCTTTTCTCACTAAGATCAGAATTCTTTCATGATTCTGAAGCTGATGAATTAGTACCTAACTGGTGATCTGATTCCTTCCTTACAACTACACAATGAGCCACCTCAGTTATTCTGCACATGACCTAGGCTGTATTTCAGATGATTGCAGCAGCAAACATGTTTGCATAAATACACAAACACTTCTCTCTGTAATATGGTAGGGAAAGGAACAAAAGAGTGGGCAAACAGATAAAAAGGACCCTCACACACACACACACTTTCGGGAAATGAAGTAGAGGGGGAAGAGTGTGAGTGACATAGGCATGTCCAGGCAAGCATATTATACATATCTGATCAGGTTCTCTATACTTGGTCGGGGAGGGTGAGAGGGACAGGGCTCAGGGAGAAGGGGTCGTGTTGTCTCTGATGAAAGAGAAGACCAAGTTGATCATCATGGTTATTGCAAGATGTTTGTACAGGAAATATTTTGAGATATGTAAAATGTAAACTATGTTCCAGAAACCTGCTGGAGATGAAGCATAATACCTGAGGTGGGTAGGTCTCAGAGCTAATTCAATCAAGAGTGACAACAATCAACATCTTTTGACGCAGCCCAATCTGGACCAGATGCAGGCCTGAGTGTTTACAAAGTCAAAAGAAACACCAAGAAAAAGTCTTAATAAGGGACCTTGAGCTGAAATTAATGAAACACCCTGATTGTGAAAAGAGACAATGTTTGGGACTGCACAAGAGAAGAAGGAAGGGCACAGATACAGGGCTGGCGCTTCCATTTAGGCGACCTAGGCGGTTGCCTAGGGCACCAGGATTTGGGGGTGGGGGGGCGGCATTTTGCCGCTGTTGGCAGCAATTCGGCGCCAGGGGGTCCTTCCGTGCTCCGGGTCTTCAGTGGCAATTCTGCGGCGGGTCCTTCACTCGCTCCGGGACCCGCTGCCGAAGTGCCCTGAAGACCGCGAGTGCGGAAGGACCCCCCCCACCGCAGAATTGCCGATGACGACCGGGAGCGCAGAAGGACCCCCGCCTAGGGTGCCAAAAACCCTGGCGCTGCACCTGACAAGATAGTATCCATTGTGGAGGCAAAACTCTGCCAGCATGAGTGCCTCATGAAAAGTAGACTCCAGCTCGCTGGACTGGACAAGCACTGACCGTTGGGTGAGAAATACCTTATTAGACTGGAATAGAACTTGTTAATGAGTATAGGCTCTAGATTCTGATATTTATTTGTCTTTTATCTGCAACTTGATGTTTCCAGTCTTTTTACTTAGCATCTATTTTGAATCTTTAGCTTAAGCTGTGTTAAATAAGTTTCTATTTGGCTTTACTACAGACACAACCAAGTGCCTTGTGTGGAGGAGAGTAATGAATGAGGGGGGGGGACTGAGGAACTGGGGTGTGCTGCTTCCCTGGGGTCAGCAGGTTGGTGTACTTTACAGGTGCCCAGGAGACAAGTGACTGGGCACTCAAGTGTAACAAGGTAGGGTGTGCTAATTGCTAGCGTCAGAGGGGAAAAAAGCAGGGCTTGCAGAGGCACCATGGGACATTGTGTTTGTATTGTCAGAATTATCCATATAGGGAAATAACTATGAATATTTCTGTCTCTTCCCATATCCTCTGAGTTCACACTCATGTTGTTATTTGAGTACCTGTTCCAATCCTGAGAGATTTTCAAAGGAGAAGGTTTGTAAATGTCAAGACTGACTCTTAAAATTGAGGCCACAATTTTGGTCTTAAAATTCCTGCTATTTTATGCATATAGTAGTTTGGTGCTCTCTCAATTCTCTCATCCTTCTTGCTTTCAAGAATTAAGCTGGCAGGGAAAGTGGCAGGAGGTGTTGGAAGCGTTTGTTGCTTTTTGATCAAGGAGTGAGATTTCAAGAATGTTTTAACTCTCTTTATGAGGGGCTGATACCAAAGAACAAACTGTCAATGTCACATTTTGAGCACGCTAGCTACAGAAACAAAAATTACCAATGTAAGATTTCTATTGCCATTACTGTGCCTATAGGAGAATATATTCAACTTTCAAGTGCAAAAGTAACTATACAACATTCGCTTTGTTTCTACAAATCAGAATCTGAGTCATTGCTTAAAAAAAAAAAAAAAAAAACCACATACCACCACCAAACAACCAAGGCAGTGATCTACGACAGTGAGCCTGTCTCTTTTTACACCAGTATAAATCTGCAGTTACTCCTCTGATGTCAACGGAGTTTGACATATTGACCAAGTTAAAATTTGACCCACTCACTTTAAAAGACAACATGAAATGATTGTATGTATTTTACAATACAACACATACATTAAATTAAAAGGTGGAAAGGCTATTTAATACAATCAGATGTCTTGGATTTTATTTCTCGATTTTTTGTTAATTATCCTAACAGTAACACTTAATACCTTGTGTAGCACTTATGACCATGAATTGTTCCATTTACTTCAGTATTACTACTCACAGTAAGTATAATATCCAGAAACAGGGCCTATGTTTGCAGAGCACTTTGGTGATGAAAGGAATTATAGGAGGCACAGGTAGTAAAGCCAACGTTTTCCAGGCTGGGTGTAGGCCTCATGCTACGCTTTTTTTATTTTTTGAAGTTCTAGCTGAAATTGTTCAACTGTTTCCACTAATAAATAATAAATAATAATAATAATAGAGAAAAAGGTGTTTTGCCCATGTTAAGAAATAGGTTGTAAGAATTTTTGTTTGAGAAGCCCCAGGATTTGGAGCAGAAACTGGAAATTTGGCAAGCAGTGGCCTTTGTGCCAGGGATGTGCCTTTTACTGTGGGAAAAAAAACCACCCAAATTTGGCCAATTTATAAGCTTTTGAAAGATCTCAATACACACATTGGTAGACTTAGTAGAGTTTGGAAGCTAAATTCTTGGAAGATTCAATCTGAGAATGGTCTAGCTCCTCACATATTCTATGTGACAGGAGGATTGTACATGTACCATCCTCACAGAGTGATTGAGCATGCTCCAATGCAGGTCTGCAGGAGCTGAGCAGGATTTGCTTTGCAACTGCTGCTATGGTTCTGAGCACAAGGACAGACAGCACTGGGACTGGCTTCCCTGTGCTCTTAATGACACCCTATGCCCCTGCTGGCATCCAAAAAGTGAGGAGGAGGAGGAGGAAGCAGCAGCCTGACTTAGCATGGAAAGGGATGAGGGACAAGAAATAATGGGGTCGGGGCAAAATAGATGCAGAGGAGAAAGGGGGCAGAAGCTGAGGGAGATGGAGGTGAAGAGAGGGGCAGAGGGAGGAGGAGTTGGATAGGAAGAGAGACAGGCTTGAGAGAGGGACAGAAGGGTCTATAACCACTACAGAACCCTCCCCTCCAGAACCTGAACTGAACTCATTAGTCCTGAATCTCTACATCCCTTTGCCATCAGCAAATTGCTGTTAAACGCACAGGCAAAGCATGTGTCTCATCCCCTCCTGCTGTATGATGCCGATACTCAGTCCGTTACTGCTACCAGTTACTCCATTAGCTCAAGTGATAGAGGTCTGTACTATGCATCTGAAGACCCAAACCCTGCTGGTGATCAAAGTTGGGGATCAGTGTGGAGTGGCTATAGAGTTCCTGGTCCCCTCCACAATTACCAGAGAGGACCAGAATATTTTTGCAAGGCACGTTGGTGTTTGTGTCCTCATACTACAGTGCTTTTGACCACACACTACAGCTGCTCTGGTACTGTACCAGGCACTCAAATTCACCCATCTTAGTATTTAGACTTTTAGCACGTGTATACAAGCATTTATAAAATTTGTCAATATGAAGTTTTCTGCATTCCTGTGATGTAATTGAATTGGACTCTTTCATTTGACTGTATCTTCAATTCCTACCTGTACTTTCTAAACTTCTATCCTCTGTTCTTTTCTAGGATATATAGTATCCCCTTTAATAAAGTCCTCCCCTAAGGGATGTGTCTGTCCAACCTGTGTGCTCCTCCATACCTCTCAGCTTTTCCCCAGCCTTCAGTTTAAGAAATCCTCTACAACCTTTTAAAATTTTACATGCCAGAAATTTGGTTCCACTTTGATTTAGCTGGAGCCCATTCTTCCTGTACAGGCTCCTCCTTTCCCAAAATATTTCTCAGTTCCTAAGAGACCTAATTCTGTCTTCTGAACACCATCTCAGCCATGCATTGAAACCTTCCTGTTCTTCCTATCTAACTGGCCCTGCATGTAGAACTGGAAGTATTTCAGAGAACACTAACATGGAGGTCCTGAACTTTAATCCCTTGCCTAGCAGTCTGTGTGTCTCATTCCTACATGTACCATTGACCCAGTGATGGGCTCCTCCCCAGCCTGCACCAGACTCTATGGAAAATCATATATATGAAGAAATACCAAAGGCCTGATTCTCTCTGCTGTTAATGGAGTTACTTGCAGCTGTGTAAAACCAGTGTAATTACGAGTACAGAACTAGGCCTAAAATGTTAGTGAAACTTTATAGTTAATTTTTATTTATTTTTATACAAAGAGAAATCCTAGCAAAAGACAGTTTATAATGGAAATGCTGGCACTACAGTATGTATCTCAAGTATAATTACTAATTGTTCATTTGGAAACTTTATAAAAAAAACAGTTTAATTAGGTTTTCATGCACCCACACTAGCTCTGGAAATGTAATATGAAAATTAAGAAATAACCACGTACTTTTCTGGTGTGAAATTAAGTTCTGGCTATGGCATAGCCTTCCAGAAATAAAATGTGGTTAAATTTATTACAGAATAAACTAATGTAGCATGAACAATAATCACTATTTCCATATTTAGTTCTCATGATATTTGTGGTTTGAGGCTCAGACAGATTGGATACAGCATGATTTAAAAAAAAAAAAAAAATTCCAAAGTATGGGCTCAATCCTGTAAAATACAAAGTATCTTGTAGGATTAGGCACTATACTTTTACATCTATGATTCACTTTATGAATTTATGAATCTACCTACAAGATATTAAAATGTGGTTCCTTTAGAATATTTTTATTGCAGTTCTAGAAAACTCAATCTTACCCAACATACGCACATCAAATCAATAGATTCAAGCTATATGACATACCCATCCCATTGGGAATTTCTGTCCTATCTGTTAAATGATTATGATTCAGTCCTACTAGGTAGATATATTGAGGAGAGAGAGTGGTAGATGAGGTGATAGGCATATTAGATAATATGTGAAGCTGTTGAAATTCTTTTTGGAACAAGATCACATATGATATTTAGAATTATATTTTTATGTTACAGAAAAACTAATTTGAAAAATGTTTGTGTATGTATGTGAGCTTATGCTAGTCCCTATTCAACCTACTCTGCCCTCAGGTCAGACTGAGCTTCTTGAGAAGTAGCGCCCATCACAGTTCAGGGCAACTGCATTGTATTCCCCCTCCATGATCCAGCAAACAAACCTATGCTTACACTTCCTGTTCCCCAGCAGTTGTCTCTCTTGGGTGAAGACCTGTATTTCTCTCCCTTCTGAGCAGTCTTTCCAGGCTGACATGCCAACATTGTGAATTCTCCAGCAAAGTCAAGTTGCCTAATCAGGTCTGCTCTATTATTGTCCTCAGACACAGCAGACAGTGTAGTTTCCACAATTAAGCTACAACACCGCTCTTTCTAATCAAGCACATTTATTCTTAGGGTAAAAAGCATTACAGAGAAAACATTAAAACAATAAAGAGAACCTACATACATGCTAATCACTCCCTAACTCCAACTAGGGCTCTGGCTGGTGAACATTCCTTCAGTCCCTACCCAGGGGCTTTCCTGTGGTTACAAGTTCACAAGAGCAGTGAGCATAGAATCAGCACACTCTTTATACAATTTTTGCATCTTTGATTGGTCATGTAACAGGTGATCAGTGGAAGAAGGGTCCACACCTCCTCATAAAGCTCCAAAGGTTGAATTCTTGCATAACCCTTCCTTCTAGAGATTTCTTGGGAAATCTACTTAGCTAAAGTTCAGTCTTGCCTTAGTCCATTGTTTAAAATACTCCTTGAGAGCTCTTAAAATTTCACAAGATTTACATTAGTCATGTCTCCTACACAATCCCACAATAGACACAAACATTTATCCATTTTTAATACAATCAGCTGCTAAAATGTTTCAACTTAATTCATTAACGTTTGTCCAGGGTATTGCAGGAAATTGCCACTCCATCACAGTAGACCCTCCTTGCTGGGCCCACTCATTGGATTGTTTTGAAATACTGTACCTTCTTGCCTTTTACTATCTTGCAGTGCATGCTAGGGCAAATTACACTGCTCTACAGCCAAAATGCTTCTGAAATAAATGTACTCAAACTTTACTAATTCTGGGTCACTGAGAATGAAAATGATGCTTAAAATTGTTGATTGGCTCTAGTTTTCAAGATATGCTATTGGGTCAGTATATACGACCCTTGACTTGGGAATGGCGGAGGATAAGTGAGTTATAAAGGGAAGGGATCTCAATTTAAACCAGAAATGACTAAAATACATCTTTGACTGGATCTAGGAATAAATCTATGACTGGGTTTGGACAGTACTTGCTTTTTAGGCAAAACAATGAATGATGCAATCTGAAGCTGGTATTGCGTCATACATGATATGAATTGCATCATGTTATTCCTAGAAGTCATGGATGATGCAATCATAACGAAGCTTACATCACTCTGCTGAACAAATTGCCCTATATCAGCTCTAGAAATCATACAGTGTCATGCTCTCTTATTTGTCAGTGTTTGATTCTGCAAAGGGACACATTTCCGTTTAGCCAAAGTGAGCAGAGATGCCTCGTACTTGTGTGAACAGTGCAGATAACTTCTGCTATGTTTGTGGTGAAGTGACTTTTGCATCACAAAAGCTCAGTATAACCACTATGGTTAAGAAAGCCTATCACCTTTATTTTGGCTGCAAAATTGGAGATCAGGACAAGAGGTGGGCCCCACACATATGCTGCAACACTTGTGCAACAAATCTTCGCCAGTGGTTGAACAGGAAAAGGAAATCTATGCCTTTTGCAGGGCCAATGATTTGGAGAGAGCCAACAGATCATACCAGCAATTGTTACTTCTGCATGGTGCCTCCAGTTGGGAAAGGTGTGTGGGAAAGCTATATGCCCAGTACCCCACGGAGAAGGACTGCCGGTTCCTGATGCACCAGAATCATTCTCACTTGAGTCAGACAAGGAAGAGGAAGAGGAAGAGGATGAAACTTCTGGTCCTGAACCATCAATGTCACAGGACCCACATTTTCTCCCATCCTCCTCCTCTGAACCACACCTCATAACACAAGGTGAACTGAATGACCTTGTCAGGGATTTGGAACTCCCCAAGAGTAAGGCAGAGCTGTTGGGCTCCAGACTACAGCAGTGGAATCTCCTGGCAGGTGATGTTAGGGTTTCCATGTTCCGTGACTGTCAAAAGGATCTTGTCCCATTCTTCTTCATGGAAGGTGATATTGTAGCCTGCAACAACATTGATGGTGTGATGGCAGCCCTCAACATCGTTCACGATCCAGATGAGTGGAGACTGTTCATTGATTCATGAAAGACGAGTCTTAAAGCTGTTTTACTGCATAATGGCAATATTTTGCCATCAATTCCAGTTGGTCATGCAGTCCATATGAAGGAAACCTATGACAACACAAAACAACTTTTGAGGTGCATAAGCTATGACCAACATCAGTGGCATCTTTGTGGCGATTTGAAGGTTGTTGCTCTCTTGCTTGGTCTGCAGACTGGATACACAAAGTACTGCTGTTTTCTCTGCGAATGGGATAGTCGTGCAAGAGATTCCCACTACACCAAGAAAGATTGGCCACTCCGCCAGTCATTGGAGCCTGGGCGGAAAAGTGTTCAGCATCCACCACTTGTTGAATCAAGGAAGATTTTGTTACCACCCTTACACATCAAGCTGGGTCTGATGAAGAACTTTGTCAAGGCCATTGACAAAACACAAGCAGCTTTCAAGTACCTCAGTGGAAAATTTCCAAGGTTAAGTGAAGTTAAGATAAAGGAAGGTGTCTTTCTTGGTCCTCAGATTTGTGAACTTCTTCGAGATGATGCATTTGACCATGCACTGCGTGGCAAGGAAAAGACTTCCGTTAGTGGCAATAAATTTTCTCGGAAACAACAAGGCAGACAACTACAGGTTGTTGGTGGAAAACCTCCTCAAGGCATACAAAAGCCTTGGTTGCAACATGTCACTAAAGATACATTTTTTGCACTCTCATCTAGATTTTTTTCCACCGAACTGCGGAGCAGTGAGCGATGAGCACGGCAAGCGATTTCACCAAGACATTGCAACAATGGAGAAACGCTATCAGGGCAAATGGAGCCCATCAATGCTTGCAGACTATTGCTGGACAGTGACAAGAGATGCTCTATTTAATGAATACAAGAGACAAGCCAAGAAGTGCCGAGTAGACACTGAATAGGACTAAACTATGTACATAATAGTTTTTTGCCTTTTGTTTCATCATAAATTTTATTTATATAACCCTTTTGCTGATTTTTAAAGTGTGACAAACAGGACAGGTGAAATATTATCATGTAAAGCAACCATAAACACATGAAAAGACCTAGGTTTACAATTTATGATTAAAACTTTACTATCTACACAATATATATAGACATAAAATGTAAAAACTTAAATATATCTTAGAAACAGTAGCCAATTAGTTGTTTTAATTTTCATATTTGAATTCAGCAAATCAAAATACATAATAAATAGCACATTTTATCTCTGAAGCAGACGACTTCTCAAAAATTGTAGACCAGTGTTATCCAAAGATCCAGTGAGGCTTTACATTTTTAGCCAACAATGTGGGCTCAGTGGACAGATGGGAAAAGGCTGCCAGGCCATCTTCCAAGGAGATCTGACTAGAATTTAGGGTTGCAAGTTGTCTGTTCACAGCTGACAATGAGCCCCTTCATTTTGGAGGAGGAGCTTAATTGGCTATCATTGAAGACAAGACAGAGTGAATTCAAGCAAAAGGGCTTATGGTCCACCCCAAAAGTGAATATCCACAGGAAGGAGAACAGACCACAGGCCCACCACTTTAAAAACAGCCTAATGGAAGGATACTGGCACAGATGTCCAACCACGTATGGTCTTTTTGGGTGAGAAGAGAGGTGGATTGACAGTGAGGATGCCAAAAGGTTTGTATACACTGGATAAGTGTTGGAGAGGCATTAATTTTTAATGGAGAAATTCCCATTGAATAAGTAGCTGGCATGCCCATTGACTCTTAAAGCAGATCATTATCATTAGTTTCCATCATGGATAAAGCTGTGGGCACTGATCTAAAAACCAGATTCTGATACCCTTACCTTGAGCACTATCTTTCTCCACAAGCATCCTCCTTGACTTCAATGTAACCAAGTGTGAGGTGAGGTGCTTTTCACTGCGAGTGAGGTTATCAGAATCCAGCCTTAAGAAATGCTGAATAAGTAAGCAGCTTTTTTACAGAGATTCATTGCCAGCCTCTCTCTTGACCAGCCGTGTGTGTGCCAGCTTCAACTGCATGCAATGATTGAAATGGTCCATTTCTTTATATGTATGGAAGTGGGGATTGTTCTTGTTATCTTCTTCTCCCCAAAAAAGAAAGTACCTGTTAATTCTTTGTTGGTTTAACAAAAATTAGAAAAAATGTATTTATATGTAATAAGAATCTTTTCCTGGGTCTGTTTGACTAGATCTGCTGTGGAAAATTATTAAATATTATAGAAATAATATAAGTTAATTAATGAGGACTAAATGGCTCCAGTTGTCTAATTAATAATTTCTTCACATGCCAAAATAGTTCACTTAGCCAATCATCATGAATACAGACATTAGAAGAAAGTGAAAATAAACTTCAGGAACTGTTCCAAAGGCAACATAAAATACTATTGTCCTTCATTTTGACATCAAAGACAAATCATATTTTAAAAATAATCACATTCCCTTTTGATGTTCTTATTAAAATCAGGCGTTGTCTCAATGTGCATATCCCACTTCCAGAAGGAAGTCCAATGACCTCAGAATACCTCTTTACTTGCTGCTATGAAAATAATTCTTTTCTACGTTATAGATAAATTCCCATTAAGGTTCTTGGGTTAATGGACTTGAGCATCAAAAAGAAAATAAAGACTTTATCTGTGTGATAAAAGTCAGGTCCCTTCTGCCTACTGAGCTCTTCCCATGTTTAACGTGCTATTGTTGCGGACCATTCAGAGATCAGTCTTGGAGCAAAAGGACAAAAAAGCTGAAGTGCATAATAAGAAAACAAAACTTGTAGTTCTCATTTCTCTTTTCTATGACAAAAAGATTTAGAGAGAAAGACAGGAAAAACATGTGTGCAAGCAGGGGCTGCTCTATGTATTTTGCCACTCCAAGCACGGCAGTCAGGCTGCCTTCGGCGGCATGCCTGTGGGAGGTCCACCGGTCCCGTGCCTTTGGCATACCCGCCGCCGAATTGCCGCCAAAGCCGCGGGACCGGCGGACCTCCCGCAGGCATGCCTCCCCAGACACGCGCTTGGTGTGCTGGTGCCGCCCCTGTGTGCAAGGATAGAAATGCATGAGGAAAAGGAAAGGAGACACAAGACACAAATAGATGGAAGATGAAGTGGTGGGGAGAAAGTGAAAGATGACAAAGAATCCTTAGTGAAAACTGCTGCAGCATCTCCTTTGAAGAAATGCTGCAGCCTGTACAAAAGATTTGGGTTACTGTTTTATTTCGTTGTGGGGCTCCTCAGGACTACTACCTAAAATAGGTTATTTATTGCACCACATAAATGTAAAGTTTGGGGAGGAGACAGGAAGGGGCCATGGTATGAATGGGAGGGGGAAAGCATTTATTTCTTAGGCTTGGGAGTATATAGGGGGCCACCACAGGACGTCAATGAAAGATGGGCAGGGAGCACAAAGAGGTACTCTAAGGGATAAAGTCATGGGGGACCCTTTGGGATGGGGGAAACTCCAATCCCCTTCACTCTTTCAGGAGGAATAGGCAGGGCAGAACCATGGTGGCATCCGTTGTTGAGAGAGCATGCAGGAGAAGCACCCAGAAGATACAAGAAGTGGGAAATGGTCCTATCGTTCCTCCATGATAATACCAGTAAGAGGGGAGGGGGGATTGTAGGCCCTAGGGCCTCCTCCACAAAAAGAAACGACAGGTGGAGGAGGTAGTGCCTGTTGAGGAAGGACAGGATGTTTGAGGAGGGATGGTTCATGGGTTTGGGCTACTTAGCTGAATTTCCTGGCTTTTTTGGCCTTGAGAATTGAGATATTCCTATTGAAATCACCCAAAATTGTCCAGGAAGCTCCTTCCCCAGACAGGCCTCAGAGTCCAAGGATGAAATCCTGGCTCCACTGGAGTCAATGAGAGTTTCACAATTAATTTCAAATGGGGCCAGGATGACATCCCAGTCTGCTTCTCAGAAAAATTTCTAAAGAAAAACCTGAGAGCTACAAGAGAAAATTGAGGAGGGCTTTGTAGCGCGGGGGGGGGGGGGGGGGGGGAGTAGAGGGATGGAGCTTATCTTCATCTTTGGCTTCCTTATGTTTTCAGACCAGCAGAAGAAGCACCCTTTCTATATTCTGCAGCTAGAATATCTTCTCTTTATTTCATAAAGGATTTACCATCTACATGAACCACATCCCAGAAAGAGACAGTAAAAATGAAGGTGAATACTTGATGAAGTCAGGATACTGTGTGCCCTCTAGTGAGTGTTTATTTGCCTTTCTTACTGTGGTTGCCTCTGTTTGCATTAGAGGATATCCTGTGAATAGGTCAGGGCTAAGTTGCCGGACTGGCTCTTCATTTCGTGGTTCCAGGACATCACCCGAATTTTAATAAGGAATCCTCTGATTCAAGGAAAGGTAATTTTGGAGTCAAGAATAAATTTATTTTTGTTTATTGAAACTCAAGAGGTGAAATGGACACAGCTGAACTTCTGTTTCTGAGGGCAGAGACTCTGATAGCCACAGGAACGGATAGATAAATGGTCACAGTTTACCTTATGGTCACATTGTTTTGAGACCTAGGTCTCATGACACTGCAGTACTTCATCTCTTCCTTGATGTACAACTGAATAACCCATTCATAATTTCAAATCCAGAATTACCACATTATCTGTAAGAAAAATACAGTTATAGCTACAATAATTTGAGAAATTTAAAAAAAAAAATCTTTCCTTCTGGTAAAGTCATACAAAATTAATGCTTGTTAATTTGAATAAGGGGCTATTCTATTGTATAAATGGAATATTTCAATACATACATTTCAAAGTGAATTGATTAGCTTCAAAAGGTAGATTCTTTACTTAGCTGGTTGCAAGACTGATAGTAGTACCTGAAAATAAACTGTCAGAAGCTGTCAATACTTTATCAGTAACATGAGCACCACTTTTCCCAAAGTGGTTAGGGTCAGGACCATGAGTACTCTGAGTCAATGACACACTTGAGTGCTTTTGAAACATCGAAGCATTAAGCAAGTATTGGACTAATTCTATCCCCATGGATATGAAGGAGAATTTACCATTAACTTCAATGGGACCAGAGTTAGACCAATGCCAAGTGCCTTTTGAAAATCCTTCAAAAATGTTTGTGCTCCAAAGATTTTTTTTTTTTTTTTTTTAAGATTCTATTATTGCATCACTTAGGAATTGAAGGTTTGTCCTCAGCACATCTCAGATAAAATAGTACGAAATTTAACTAGCCATAATGTGGTTTAAAAAAAAAAAAAAAAAAAAACACCACCACCACACCTCTGACACTTTGTGATAAAAATTAAGTTTCTACCTAATTTGTGAAAGAGGAAAATTAAGCAGCCTGTACATGACTTACTGTATAAGTTCTCTCTCCAAAGTGAAATTGAAAAGCTGGGACATGCTAGTGGAATATAAAAACCATGTCTTGTTCTCGTGAGTTAGCGTTGGCTTCACACCAATGATTTGCATAAGCAGCTGAAAGTGTATCATTATTCTTAACTCGAGGTCATTCTTCAGTCCAAATAAACTGGTTTGAAGGAAAACCTCCTTTTCAGGTATTAATATCTTTATCTACCCATATTATATATATACACACACACACACACAGCAGAGCTGTCAGCCACCTTACATTACATGTTGTATGCCAATGTCCAAGGAAAAGACCAGTGTTGAAGAGTGTGTCACCAAGAATGTCATATGCAAGACATACAAAACACACACAAGTTAGGGTACATCTACACTACAGCGGGGAGTCGATTTAAGATACGCAAATTCAGCTACGTGAATAGCGTAGCTGAATTCGACGTATTACAGCCGACTTACCCCGTTGTGAGGACGGCGGCAAAATCGACTTCTGCCGCTTTTTGTCGGCGGCGCTTACTACCACCTCCGCGGGTGGAGTTAGAGCGCCGATTCGGGGATCGATTGTCGCGTCCCAACGGGACGCGATAAATCGATCCCCGAGAGGTCGATTTCTACCCGCCGATTCAGGCGGGTAGTATAGACCAGGCCTTAGTTATATTCCTGGAAAGGGTCTGATGGGCAATATCTGGTGAAAAGACAGTTTGTGTGAGCCTTCACTGGCATCAATATTTAGTTATTCACGACCTTAAACGACTTCAAAATTTTCAGGAGGCCTTCACAGCTCTATTGTTGTGGATGTTTTTTAAGGATAAGTAAGAAAGGATGTAAAAACTTCAACAAGTCAAACCAAACCTTAACCAGATGGTTTCTGAGCTTCAGAGAAGTTTGGATAACTTTAAAAAGAAATCATGTTGGCATGCATCCATTCCTTCTGTTTCTGGCTTCAAATGAGAAGAAGAATGCCAAAATACCATAAGACAGACTTTTTATATGGTCCTTCTAGACCTGCATAGCATAGATAACCAGAAGTGTCATGATATGTACTTAAAATAGTATTAACCTTCTGCCAATAATTAGCCCCTTTAGTTTTTCTCTTTTTCCAGCACAGTATAACCATGATTCCACAGTTTTATTTAAACCCTAATGAGTTAATAATGTAGTCATAGAGGCTGGTGCCTTCCCACTCAATATGGCTTATACTAAGGCACAGAGAATTTAATATTGTGTTTTATTACACTATATGAAAATTATCCTGAAAACAGGGTCTCTCTTACATCTCTTCCAAGAGATGTCAAAAATAAAGAGGTTATACAAGCCACCTCGCTTTAGAGCCACAATTTAGGCACAAACAGGGAAAACACCATGTTATGAATGCAAATCAGTATACTTGTGAACACAGAAATAGGAGAAGACCAAAAAAAACACAAAAAACAGTAAGACCTGCTTTGCTTCAGAAAATTTACTGATTGTTTCTTCCTGTTGCACATACCATTACTGTGCAGTGGCTTCAAGGACATCAGGGAGTCCTCTACATGATAGGGTACTGAACTGAGTAAACCCCTCATTTAGTAGATGAAAGGAAAGTGGGATTTATCAAAAAGAGGTCACACGCCTTGCTGAGACAGGCCACCTTGTGGAATGAGGGAGAAACTATGATTAGTTACACTATAGGTAATATTTTCATAGTATCGAACAATCTTTGTGACTGTTGCATAGTGCTTTTGCCATTGAATAGGTAGGTACTCCTTTTAAAGTTCTTTATTCACTTTCTTATGCCAAATAAAGTTTGCTTTTATTTAAGGTCACTTGAAGTGGATGGGGTGACTGGCACAAATATAACTACCCTACCTTCCAAGGTGTGTTTGACCCAGAGAGAAGCAGAAAGTACTCAAGTTCTTGGAAAAGGAGCCAAATTAATAGCCAGATTGTGAGGTTACAATACCTTGGAACAGATAGAGAAAGGGCAAGTTGAAGACAGAACAAGATGGAGGAGCGAGGAATATGTATACTGTATCTATCTATCGAGGCAGGGAGAGATTAGATGATGGCTGGACTAATACCTGAACTATATCTATCTACAGGTGAAGAGAAAAATTAGCTGAACTAATATCAGATTTCCAAATCTGAACCCAAACTCAATGGTTGTGGTTAAGACAGCTAAAAATCAGAATCCTGTTTTTTCCTATTTTGGTTTGAAGGATGCCAAAGCCTCACAATCTCATGTGATTGCTTGTCAAAACTAAACCTTAGCCCCAAGTTAGTTTAGTAACTGTATTCTAGCCTAAACCAGATGCAAACACCTACAACTGATATAGAGGAAGGAGGGCCTCCATTGTAAGAACAAGGGGATCTTGAACCCAGGCCTCCAGAGCTACTAGGTAATGAACACTGCCACCCAGCAGCCACTATAATTAGCTCCCACTCCACCACCTGCTGGGGACACAGACTGTGGGAAGTCCTTCCTCAAAGGGTCTCATTGGCTCCCTGCCCTATATAAACCCAACGGGTTTATGAACCATGAAGTGTTCATGCAACAGTGTGGATTGCCTGTAGGTGTCATGATCGTTCTACCTCCTGCTCTTGAACTCTTGGCTTTGACTTTGGCTTGCTTTGGATCTTGCCTCCTGACCTGGACCCTGAAACTCGATTAAGACTCTGATGCTTGGTATTTACCCTGGTCTGGAACTGGACTAAGAACGCCTCGCTACTCTCAGCCTTAGGTTTGACCCTGCTCTGACTGTTGGTCTCAATTCCCCTTCTTAGAATCCTGACATGAATAAAAGGAACAAAAAAGTGAAGCATCACAGGTCCATTGAACCCCAGGAGAGCTATGCAGTAAGAAGATTTGTGCTAATTTTTCCTTAATTATTTGTATTTATTTTCCCCATAAAGTGTAAAATAACCTTTAAACAGCTAAAAATTCAGTTTTATTCCAAGTAAGTTATTTCCAAAAAACATCTTCCAGAACAATTCAGAACTTCATGACCACTATAGTACAGCAGGATTTCACATTCAGCAAAGAGACACCTCCATTTGCTGTGGGAAATTTAGCATTCATGTGGAAAATAAAGAAGAAATAAAAAATGAAAGATGAGTTAGATGACTTGAGCATGAAGAAAGTGGCACAAATTGTTAACCGGTGTCCCAAACTTTTAAGAAATAAAAGTTAGCATCAGACCTCATATAACTGATTTTTTCCCTGCTCTTCCCTGTGGGGTACTTCTTGAATGTGAATCAAGACCAATACATTCACAATACATTTACATATATATAAAATGAATTCAACTAGATAGTTTCCATATTGACAAAATATTGCACACTGCCATCTCCATACTGACTTGGCCTTGGTCCTCAAAATGTCCTTGGCTCCAAAATGGCTTACAATAAACTCTTGAGCCAAAGCAGGCATATCCTTGGCTTCTGCTACAGTTGCCTCTGCCCATTCTACAGTACGTGTTGTAATAAGCAGGAACACTGTTCTACGTTTATTTATAATTTTACATAAAAATATTAACTATTTACTCAAATATTTATTAAAATGAATACTTGACAGTTTTTGTAAAGAGAAAGGAAAATATAGTGATGGGAGGAAGAGGCAATTATGAATACACCGGCCAGCTGGAGGGGGGAGGAGGTACATGCAAATGACTGTACTTTATAATAGTCTTCAGTTCTGATATTTAATTACAGACCTTCTCAAAAAAATAAATAAATAGCCACTGGTATTTTTTCAACCTAATTTCTCCGCTTTGTCCCATGCTAAGTGACACCGTGTATATTTTGTGTCTGCTTCCAAGCAAAGAATTGTATCTTTACTGGGAGAGAAATTAGTTTGAACAGATACAGCACACACTTTGTTTTTTTCCAGACTGAGCTTTAAAGAACTAGCTGTCATTTGGGCCAACTTTGGACAAAGGCCAGAAATGCAAAGAGATTTCTCTAGTCTGATCTGGTTACAAATGGTAGAGAATATTGATGACACTGCACCCAGAGCACTGAACTATCTGTATGTACAATTTATAAACAATATTACTATGTAATAGGAAACATATACAAAAACATTTTTAAACAGCCATGAATTCTTTACTGAAGGAAAAGTTATATGAAGGACAAAAAATGAAGACAAAAATGTAACACCTTGAAGTATACTCAGCTTGGACTGCTTCAAAAAATTACATCACTGCTGGGAAACTACTGTACTGTGGTCACTTACTGGAAACTAAATGCACAGAATATGGAAGACATAAAAATTTAATAAGGTATAAGTAAAAAAAACACGTAATAGGACAAGAGAAGTTCTGAAGTACCCCAATTAAATGGAATGTTCTCACTTTCTCCTCCTAATTACAGACAGGATAACTGCTTCCAATAACAATCCCTTTGTTTATTTGCCTTTCTGTATGTTTCATTTAATGTCATTGACATATGGCGAACCTCAAGATATGCTAACACCCATATTTCAGTTTAAAACAAACCCAGTATTCCAGCTCCATCTATTTGTTTTGAAGCTCACACTGTGGGCCAAGGGACTGATCCAACACACTATTAAAGTCAGTTGGAATCTTTCCATTGACTTCAGAGGGTATTGAATTAAGCCACAAATACTGACCTCCTCGCTTACTTTACACAGAGCTGGCTGGCATCTGTGACCCAACCTAACTATATTGCTGCATTGCTTTATTGGGATCTTGAGTAGGAAACTCTGCCCTAAGGCAGAGTCCATACACTAGGTGGCCACATCAGGAAAGATGTGTTCCTTGGGGCCTCCCTGGCTCAGTTTGGACAGAGGTTCTTACTTGGGTTGAATCAGCTAGAAAGACTGAATGGGTGCACATGGGTAAAGATGAAATATTTACTGACAGTTCCAGCATTGGTATAGCCATTTATACCTATTGGAGATTCACCAAGGTCCCTCTCTCTCTCTGGTGCCCATTTTGGGGGGGTATACTCCATGTTTGTTATGGAAAAAAGAACTATGTTATTTGCAGGGTATCTTGGGAATTGAGAGGGGCTGAAGGCACATCCTGTTATAAACTACTTTCTTGTTCATCTTTAACTGCACATTGTTCACTTACACTTTGCACTTTCAGTCCCAATTCAGCATGGCATTTAAACACACACTTAAATATTCTGCTGAATAGGGCCTTGATAAACCACAATCTCTTGGTCTTTTTCTAGTAGGATATACATCATGCAAAATTTCAGGGAGATTAGTGTGTTTTGGGAGACTGGGATGTGAAGAGGTTGAAAATGTGGCTTCTTACACAGAGCTAGTTTCAACACTAACTATGGGTCAAATATGCTATGTAGAAATAAATTTATTTTATAGGCTGTGGCTGCTAGAGATGGTAGGTACTGTTCTTCCTTTACTCCTATATTTTTCCAGGGCATTAAACATGAGATGTTCTCCATGACCCTAACCCAGCAGACCACTTGCTTTACCTCAAGCATGCGGTTAGGCCCCATGAAATCAATGTCTATATTCTCATTCCTAAAGTTAAGAATGAGACAGAATCTTTTCCCCAAAGTGTGGAAATGGTTCTAGCCTGATCAATTATTACAATTATAAAAATATTATTGCTCGTTACAGATACATGTGTGTTTTCCCACCCCCCAGGCGGCTACTTAGAGTTAATAAAGAAAATTAAACTGATGAAACACACAAACTTATGTGCTATAGTTAATACAAATATAATTGAAATAACAGAAAAATTAATATACATAAGTATACTGGTGTGGCTTTTTTTATTATGCATAGTCTTATTTTTCCTTCCATCTTTGTTTCCATTATCACATGTGGTATTCTGGATATCCATAATTAAACTTCTAATCATTAATACCTTGCATGTATTGTTTCTTAATTCCTATACCTCATTGCAGTCAAACTACCTAGTTACCATATTTCAAAGCTGCCCAAACCCCTTCTAACTTGTGCAACTTGCACCGTACCCCTACCCTTCCAGTCTTATTTACTTACACAGAACAAGAAGGCATAAATTGTGACCTGTTGAAAGGCCTATATTATTGTAACTAAAACCCCCAGCCTTAGCATGGTTACCACCAGGACTCTCACCCTAGGTTGCACCCCAACAAAACAGGCCTCTAACTATAACAAAGTCTATTAATCCAATTATTTATGTTCCCCTACTTCAGCTTCAGTAACTTCCCTTATTAGTTCTATAAGCATCCTTAGCAGGTAGTTATATTTTACCCAAAACTATAGACTCTCAATGATCAGGTCAGGGGTCAACAGCCAACATGGTGAGCTTTCAGCACTTGTTGTATAAAAACATGTTCTCCTAGTGTGCTCCTTAAAAATATAACTTCAATTTTGCCTATGAAAAGTAGATCATGTAATATAATATTTCCAGTATAATTTCTTGCCTGTCATTCCTCAGACTCTGCAGTTGGTGCAAAGCTTAATGACATGTCTTCTGCCAGGGTTATTGCAGCAATGTCTTCTCTCATTTCAAATGTAGTTAGCAAGTGCACTCAAATAAGAAGTGTCAGCACATGCTTAAACTTTCCTTATCCACACAGGCTTCCCAAATGATTATTTCAAGCTGGTGAAGTACAGTAATGAAACCAATTATAATATCTTGGTGGATTGAAAACAGCATCTGCCACTTCTAGCAATTTCATTGACTATGAGAGAAGCGAAGCTATTGTAGTGCAATTTCGGCAAATTTTATTTATAAATTTATAATTTAAAATTCCTCACAATTTTACTGGAAGGGGATCAGGGTTACAACTGAGTTACAATTATGAGGGTAGTACAAGAAAACTGAATTGCTCACTCATTTGTTAAAATTAGCCTCAACTATTTTTGATGTTATAGTCATGCACTGTAGGAAAACTGAGTAAATTCAATTATGCAAATGAGAGCTGTCATGCTGTTGTATTTTCTATGAGTCATTTCCTTCAGGCCTTAGTCAAAATTCCTATTGACTTAAACGGAAGTTTTTTCCCCAGACTGGGAGTACATGATCGAATACATTATATAATACAATAAATAATGGCATATTATCCCATGTGCATGTATACATTTATACAAAACATATATGTACCTAAAACACCTCCAGTATAGAACAACTTCTTCCTATCAACTATATAAAAATCCCATATGTTAATCTGAACCAAGGAGTTTGACACCTTATTGTCCTGGCCACTGCCCTCCCTGTTTTTCAGCAGTTTAATGCGCTTAGCTGGGGGTAGGGGGGAGGCTACTTTCTGCAGCCAATGCAGGCCTCCTAGTTAGCAAACAGGAGTGCTGTCACATTGAACTTCATTCTTCCTCCCAGTTCTCTGTCTAGACATCTCCTCCCCATGTCATTTTTAGCATGAACAACCCCTTTACATCTCTATCAGTGACTATGGAGATTAAGAGTTTTTTTTTAAAAAATGCTGATGTATTGGTTTTTTAAGAGGTAACTTTAGTGCTCCAGAGGTTCCATTGTAATGCTAATCCATTCAAACAACCAAAACCAAACCAAACAGTATTTATCTTACAGTGCACAGTTCAGATCCTCTTCGCTGACCTGGTTTCTATTTCTGAGGAATTTGTTGTTTGTCAGTGTAACTAAAATATTTGATCTGTTTATAATATGAATTATTTGGGAATGAACTGGTCTCCAACCATGTGAACTCACTGGGCAATATGAAACATGCTCTGAGCTCATACTCGTCAGTAAGACTGTTTCTAAATCCTTAACATGAAAGGGTGTTTACAGTTTCATAAAATACTAGATCACAGACTGTGTGTTGTATTTAATGGGTAATGAATCAATAGACTTCCTTATCCATCTGAACTACGGTCCCCAATCCGGAAAAGATCTATGCATGTGCTTAACTATACACAGTGAAGTCAATAGGACTACTCATCAGATGCAAGTTTAAGTACATAGGTCCCAATCCTGGAAAGATGCACCTGTGGGGACATGCTTGAAAGTGAAGGTGGGGTAATAAGATATAAACTGTGCAGGCCTCCAGCTGTAGTCAATGGCCCCAGTTCACTGTTCCATTGCAGCGTGGGTAGCCATTTACACCAGTGTAAAATTTAACAGTGTTGCCAACTCTCATGACTTTATTGTGAGTCACAACATTTGATATTTTTGTTAAAGCCCCAGTTACTACAGTCATGTTAGAATGGGAGAAACTAAATTTTCAATGTTTTTTAGTAGCTTTGTAGTTCTCAGTGAGAAAAGAGAAATGATTCAGCCTAAGGGCTCAGACAAACAAGAGGAAAAACATTTGCTTTCTGGTAAGAATGTCATAATTTTTGAATACCTGTGAGTGGCAATACTGAAGAAGTGAACAAGTCTCCCTGTATGCAGTTAACCACCTTGACAAGCAGTTAGGATTCTGTCTATCTGTATATTTCTATTGCCCTTGTCACTAAAGTATCTGAGCCCCTCATATGTGTTAATGGATTTATCCTCACACTTCCACTGTGAGATAGGGAAGTATTATCCCCACTTCACAGATGAGGAACTGAGGCACAGGGTAGAGTAAATGATTTTCTGAAGGTCACACAGGAATTTTGTGGATAGGCAATTAACTGAACCCATGTCTCGTGAATCTGTGTACAGTGCCCTACTGGTAAGATCATCTTTCCTTATTTTCCTTAAGTGCCACTAAACTAATGACCTTTGAAGCACATATTATATGCTATACTCACTCTAAGTGAAGTCTACCCCTGGGCATTTTGATAGCTTAAGTGGGACATAAGTAATGGATAGGACTTGTGCTGTCCTTCTTTTGCATAGGATGACCTGTGAAGTGAAAAACAAACTGCATCAGAGTCAATAGTTTAGACCACAAACCAGTCTCAACAAAGCCCTTCAAGACACTGAGCCACATGCATCCTTGGTTGATCTGTATTGACTATAATGGAGTATCACCAGGGATCCACATGGTCCAGTATCTCAATGAGAACTGCAGATGTGAAAAAAGTCAGACTCTAATAAGATTGACATGACTTTACTTATAATCAGTTATTGTATAAAATGTACTTGATGCAACAATCTTCAGATAATACATCAGCTAACAAATTTAGTTTAACAAGATTGCTTTTTTAGCTTTTGGTTTGGTTTACCTGAAGGCTATTTTAAAAGCATGTACTTAATACAGATGATAGAAATGAAAACTCTGGGTTAGGAAGCTGGTGGAGTAACGTTTGTGGTACCGAAAACTTTCAGAAAAATAAATAGGTATTTTTCCAATTGTGGGCTGAAGTGGTTTGTGGGTATCCTCGCCCAGTAGATCAAATGTATCTTTAAACACTTGATAGGAAGTCCCGTTATAGTTTTCCCACAAACTACCTGCTGCACCTCCTGATTCAGCACTATATAGTTCTTTAAGGTAACTCAGGCCATTTCTGGCCATTGACATTACTCAGGGGAAATTCTTACTAGCCAACAGCCTAAATGAACTCTTAATTTTGCTTTTTTGTTTTCTTTAGCATGTTTTTAGCTACTGTAGAGCTCACAAACAGAAAATTATTTTACTTCACTATTAACAGCTGAAAGCCAGTCTTCCTCATTCATATTCCCAAATGGCTTCTTTCAATTCATCCAGTCCCATGAGGCTATCCCAAGTATTCTTTTCTTAGAGTTTCATTTCCTTCCAGTTACACAAAAAAACCTCATTTCTTCACATTCTCTTGTCAATATTTATTGCTGCTGACAAGTGCAAACAAGTGTGGACCACCCTTGAAGACCAAAAAAAAAAAAAAACCTGACGAAAGCTTCAGTTTTATTCTTTTCTTTTACTTCCACTGTACCTTTTTCTCTCTCTCCCCCCTAAATTCAAGCAGAGTTAAATAAATAGATGTACATCTAGTCACATGATTTTAGGTAGGTCTACAAACACTTTCAAAAAAATTATTATTGCCTTCCTACATTCAACACACATAGGAAGAGATTATCCTTTGGGCCCAGATTTTAGGCTGAATAGGAATTGATTTGTGCATGTGCTTGCTGTTTTGCTGTTTGTTTGCACTGCATTGGTTAAACTGTGGGACAGTGGCAAAAGCTCAATCCAAACAGGAATCAGGGCAAATGAAGTTTTGGTAAAGCTATGTACACAAAGTGCTCAGGAAAGCTAAGACACCAGAAGTTATGTAAGTAACTATTTCTGTCTTGTTACAATAAAGATCTGTCAAGCTTCTCATGCTACTTATGTGCTTACTCCTCCCAATCCTCCATCCCATTCAGAGCACAACACTATCCAGAAGATTTTCCATTGTGTTTCTGGTGTACCATGGAGTAATCCTGAAAAACATAGGTCTTACCTTGCATCAGGAAGTATATTGGGTAAAAGATTTTTTTTTAAAGGCTCTGTTACCTTAAGTAGACTTTTGATGTTATTAAATCTTGCTAGAAAAGAGAGTGATTACATTCACCTATTTAATGTTTTTTATTGCAGCCTAGAAAGGTTTGGTGTATAATAGAATTATGTATATATTCTTAAGGTTATCATATTGCTAAATAAGTGTGAGCTTGCTTTGTGACATAAACTGGCTAGCAATTTAGGAAATATCAACTTACCCTAGGTGGTGTTCTTGTAGCCTGAAGTCCTTTTCATAGAGACACAAAGAGCATTTAGGTGTTCTTGTAAATGAGAAGACTGTGGTGAGGTTTGACCTCAGGCCTGAGGCATTTTGGCCTTTAGTTAACAGGTAGCCAGTTTGTTACAGTGATTAATTGACTGTTGTGATTGGTCTCAGTAAAGAACCTGGCTTATCTGCAAAGCATGAGAGTTAATTAGAACAAGTTAATTCTCTGGGGTGAGAGATTATTTGTGAGCTCATCCAAAAATAAGAGTTGAGTTGTCAGATGCTGCTATGAAAGCACAGGCTGTGCCAGTGGTCCTTTAACAGGGAAGAGGAAGAAAGCCATAAGTCACATCAAGTTCTCAGCTGGGAATTGTTTTTGTAAAGTAGGAAGAGTATGAAGCAAATGTACACATACAAGTACAAACATTTCTAAGTGGAATGAAAGTATGGAATGAACACACTCAAAGAAATTCGATGGGGTTAGGGTCAGAAAAAAATGTACAGGTAATAAAGGGAAGCAATGATAGATATGTAGTGACAGTGAAATATCTCTCTCTCTCTCTCTCATATATATATAATCAATGGGTTTCACAATATTTTACACACACACTAAATAGTGTTTGTGTAAAATATTGTGAAACCCATTGATTATACAGATATTAATTAATCATCTTTATAGAGAGAGTGTGGTCCAGAGCATTAGACTGGGACTTGACTCAGGAAACCTAGGGTCTAGTCCTAGCTCAATAAATTACCTGCTATGAGATACTGGCAAGTCATTTCACCTGTCTGTGACTCTGTTTCCCTTCCTACTCTTTGTCTAGCTTGTTAAGAACATACATAAGTCTTTGCAGGATCATGGCCTAAACGGGCAAAAGAGACAAAGGGTGGTAGGGGAAACAAGGCCTAGAATCTTTCTAGGATCATAGCCTTAGATTGTTGATTATTCATTCTTATAAAGTATCTTTCCTCCTTTCTTGAATGGAAATCTCAGAATATCAAGTATTCTTCACCTATTTATAAACAGGAGAGACTGGTTTAACCCATTACTGGTATGTTGAATCATTCTAATGAAATTACTGGCACTAACATGCCTGTAATATAATAAAACTCCATTTTCTTGAAATCCAGTGTTCTTCTCCTGTGAATTAGTCACAGTACATCAGGAAATAGACAAATACTATTTTCCATGTTTTTATATGATAGCTTTTTCAAAGTGTATCCAGGGAAAGAGTCAAAATTAGGAGAACATTATGGCTGTCCCCCCACTGGAAAAAAAAAAATGTTCATGGGCAGTAGCTCCTGAAACAATTGCTTCATTGATGATTCACGGTGGTAGTAGCCCAGCTGTACTTTTTGGGTGTGTGTACTTGCAATGGTGTTTCAAATGTAACTAGAAAATATTTAGTTTAAGTCCCAATTACTTTCAGGTGTCTGGACCTTTGCAGAATTCTATTTTTTCCTTATTCTCTAAGGGCCAGTTTCAGCTACCCTTACTCACATTGAGGGGTCCTTACACTGAGTATCCCCAGTGATTTTCTTGCAAGAGATTCAGTGTTGGTCGAGGGATTAGCTCTCAGATACGGCTGCAGGATCAGGGTCTAAACTACTACTTAGCGTGAGTAGAAACTGGCTATTTGCCTGGATCAAAGACGTCTGAAACAGATTTAAACTTGCAATAATTTGATGTGAAAAATTACACAAGCTGAACATTTTCTCCCATTGACAGGCTAGTGAAAAATAAGAACAACCTAGCCAAATGTTTTCAAGAGCTAGGCAAGTAAAGTTGGGGTTCAGGAATAGCTAACTTTTGTCCTATGAGAAGTGCTGTGCCGATAGTCTTCAAGCAACTTAATTGCAAAAATCAGAGACAGGCTTTTTTCCCCCTCTACCCCATTGTTTGTCTTATTTTAAAGTAAGAAAACTTTAATAACAGACACTGAGCACTACCATCTAACATTGTCTTTTTTTCCTAACAAGCACAATCAATGACACTTAAGACAATTTCAGTCAAGGTTTTTTTGTAATGGTTATTTTAATAGACTTTTGCCCAGTGGTCAGTAAACAATACAGGGAAGGAAGGAAGGAAGGAAGGAAAGACAAAGACAGGACAAGACAAGGAGAGAGCAGTTGCTTTTTTTTTTTTTTTTTTTTTTTTAGTATGTTTAAATACAGGATCCAGTTTAATGCCACCAATTATTTTCTTTGGTAAATATACAAGTGCTCAAGTAATGGGAACCCATGAATGTGAGGTTATAAACCCGTTTAATTACTGAGATTTCTAACTCCATTCTGTATGACATACAGCTCTGTGTGCGCTGCCAAAAAGTTAAGCACTGGATTGAGGAAAAAGAGCCAGAAAAAAAGGTCCTGAATTCTATTGTTTAAAAATTCCAATAGCATGTCTAAGTGAAACTGACGCACTTCTTTCATCTTTATTTATCTGTGATGTGCCATTTTACTTTAATCCTTGCATGCTTAAATGCTTGCTTAGATCCTTTTTGTTCAGACATGCTCTTCAGTTTATTATGGTTGTTAGTGGCTATGAGTGGCATTGTGTACACTGACATCAGTTGCCCTTTTTCAGTAGTTAAGTAAGCTTCTCCTCTGATTTTCTTCATGTTCACTAATTGTGTGGTTACTTTGACATCATATAAACGTTAACCAGCATTCCTCATTCAGGCACCGTTACTTTGACTATCATTGGCATTCACACACTAGCCTAAATTGCTATTTTATTTATTTGCCATTGCAACACAGGATCTGTCATAACCTAAGCGACTGCCACTGTCACAATGACAACAATACCTGTGAATTATTGTTATTCAAGACAAAATGGAGATTTTTTTTAAAGAAACAATGGGTCTGATTTTATAATCAAATTTGAAAATGGACAATTAGAAAACAACAGTTCCTGTTAGGCTTTATACAACGTTTTCTTTTATTAATAGTTAAGTAGATATAAAACATTGTTAAGGAAAATGGCATTAAATCATGTTATGGGGCTCTAAGGGTAAAATGAAATAGTGTAGTTGTGACAGTTCAGGGGGCCAAATCCAGACCAGTGAGGGGTTGTGTCACTGCCTGTCCCATAACCTTGGGGCCCCACAAGGCTATGCTGTTGGAGCACCCAACCTGGGCCTCACAATCAGCCTACCAGCATGCAGGTCATACCCTAAAGTGTCTGTGCACTAGACAGCCCTGGGTCAGCAGCTCTGACCCCAGCAGCCTGTCTGCTGCCCCACAGCCCCACTCTGGCTTCCACCTGGCTTAGTTACAACCACCTGGATGATCCGAACACACTCCCAGTCCTGAATTTTCCCCTGTATGCCCTGAAGTGTTTAGTCCTCTCCTAGGCAGCTCAGAGAAATGTAAGACACAAACCACATCACAATTTAGTAACTTACCTGGGAATAAATACACTAGTCCGTTTCAAGACTGCACTGAGTTGGTTTATGGTGAAAATGAAACAAGTGTATTAACAAAATATATATCAGATTAAGTGAGTTCAAGTATAAGGAACAAAGATAGAAAGAGTTAAAAGTAAAAAATACCCTTATAAATATCTAAAACTTAATCTAGAAATATACAGGTTGTGTTCAAGATGGTTTCTCTCCCCAATCATTCTTCTTCCTAGCCATGGCTGACTTTCCATCAGTCAGGACCTTCCACAAAAGTACTAGAAGCTGACTTCCCTTGTCTTCATAGGTGATAGATATTTGCCTAAGTACGTTTCTCACCTATACATAGTTCCAGAGACCTAAACCCCTCCCTTGGTTTAAGGACCCATCTTTCTCAGCTTGCAAAAGATTGATGCTGTCCTTGTTTATATCTCTCAAAGTTCAATTTCCTTGTTTCAAGAGGCAGGATCACCTCATGCTAATCTTCCCTTCCTGTGGGCTTCCCATCCCCCCTGTATGATTTCAGTGTAAATGGGGCATGCCTTGTTTCTGATACCACCATGCTGAATTGACAGATAAATAGCTGTGACATTCCCTCCTGAATGGGCAAACTGTACAGCCTAATATCAATGAGTATCCATAATTCCTTATATATTGTTAATACATACATTTCACTCTAATATTAATCACCAGTGTGTCATTTCAGAAAAGACCTAACTCTATACATTTTATAATAGAGTAATATTGTATACAATCAGTTGATTATCATTTGAGGTTCAGCCCCTCCTGCCCCCCCCCCCCCCCATTTTTATAAACCAGTAAATCTTTAAATGGATTCTTGTGGAAAGTAAAACCCAGACCAAGCTCTCTGTCAGTCTGGGTGAAGATGCCATGCTGTCTTCTTCCCCACTTGTTAGTGTGAGGGTTACCTCTAACCAATGATGGGTCTGTTTACTACTTATGTGCTTAGACTAGACCTGTTTAGCAGCTCCCCCTGACACACCTGGTTTATACACACTTCAGTTGTAATTCTGGAATATATCCATAACACTTAATCCCCATCACATACATACATCACACAAGAATATTAATGATCAGTTTGCCAGTGGTAACTCACACAGCAAATTTTGTACAAAGGTTATTACAGAAGTATATAAGGTGTGAATACCGGGGTGCTTAGTATCACAATCGTGACTTTGTATTTACATAGGAGGAGTTACAGGAGTTGTTTGATAAGTTAGCTGATGTACTTCAGTTGAGGGCAAGACTGTGAATATCATGTTGTGAAGCATCTTATTCCATGAGTAGTCCCGTTTTACTTCAATAGGACTATCTGAGAACTAAGATACTACTCATTCTGAGCAAAGGTATCAGAATCTGGCCCTTGTGAAATAGGGGACCAAATACTGATTTCATGCTAGTGTAAATGTGAGGTAACTCCAGTGAAGTTAAGAGTTATCCAGAATGTACATCACTCTTCCTAAGATCAGAATCATGGCCTAAATTTTTAAACAGAGTATGAACATTTTCTTCATTTTTTCTATAAAACATTTTATTTTTCAAACAGGAATAATATATGATGTTTGTGCACTAAAATATGTCACGGGGGTACCAACATTAAAACGTACTAGTATTTGTGGAAAGCTTGCCAAATGTGATCCTTTCATATTGCGATGTAAATGTAAGGAAGTAAAAAAGAAAGTTCAAGTAAGGTTCACAAGCTGCAATTTCTTTATTTTTGATAGTAACGGTCACTGTTGAATACAGAGCTAATGCACCTGCTCCTGTATTCCCTGCATACCCAAAATGCCCATTGATACTCCCATTGCAATGGGCTCCTTGAAGAAAGGCCCTTTTTCCATTGACTTCACAGCTGGAACCATAAAGCCCACTGAATAGAAGAAGAGGGAAGGTCTATGATCATATTTTAACATTTCTAAAACTAAGTACAGGACAGTTTTCCTATTTACCTAAAGCACTTATATGGTCTCACATTACCATAGTATCTGAGCACCTGACCGTCTCTAATATATTTATCCTCCCAATCAGGCCCACCGACAGCCATTCCAGGCCCCAGGGCAGAACAGTCAATGGGCCCCCTAGAAAAGTCCACTTGACATTTGGGGGACGCTGCACCTGTGCTGGCTGGTGCCCAGCGAGCTGCTGCTGTCTGCACTGCTGGGCATGCTCTTCTGGCATGGCCAGGGCTTTCACATGCCTGCCTGGCTACCTTCACCACCGCTGGTACCACCCCGCACACGCCTAGGAACCCTGAGGCCCGCCCGCATGATTTAAAAGGGCAGTGGTGGCGGCTGGGGGCACCAGGGCCCTTTTAAATCACCCGGGCCCCTGGGTAATTGCCCCTCCTTTCCCCCTTCCCCCTCCACCCATTGGCAGACCTGTTCCCAATACCCCTGGGAAGTGCTATTGCCCTTATTTTACAGATGGGGAACTGAGGCACAGTTAAATGAATTGACTTGCCCAAAATGTCACAGGAAGTCTGTGGCAGAGCAGGGACTTAAAGCCAGGGCCCCCAAGTCCCCGCTAGTGCTATAATTGCTATACTGTCCTTCCTCTCCAAAGACTCCCTATTTGTTAACTGTAATAATAAGGTATATTTTTAAATGGTAGGATAAAATTCTTCATAAATTTGTTTAGGTGTGTTAATAAAATACTGCTGCTGCCTTTTGATTTTTCTCAAAAATGTCATGATAATGCCCTTTACTTGAAGTTTTTGGAGGAAGAGGAAGTGGCAGCTTTCCAAAAGGTTTGGTTTTATCAATTCTTGTCTTAGTGGCTTATAAAAAAAGGTAAACTGAAAAGGTCTTGAAGATCAGAAGGACTTAGAATCAAAGAAACAAAGCAGCCTGTACCAGAATGTCATAATAGCACAAATCCACACTGAAGTATGAGGGGATACTACTATTATATTTTCCTGCATTATCATTTGAGGGAGTGGGAATACTGGTCATTAAAAATCAGTACCTCCTAGTTCCACTGATGTGATAAAAAATAATCCAAGCTGGATGTCACCAAAATCTGCATTTGAATTTGCATTGTCTTTGGCCCTGATTCTGCCCTTCCAAAGGAAAACCTGCAGGAGGAGACACCCGTGGGAGAAAAACTTTGAGTTTCCTCCAAATTCTTCCATGGCGAAGATGGTGGCTGCCGCCTTACCTGATGTGTTGTGATGCATCTGCTAAGCAGGAGACTACAATGCACATCAACCCCCTCCGTCTGACAGAAACTCAATGAAAAGACCCTAAACAAGGACGTGACTGGATAAGGGCAACTTTTGGAAGCAGCAGCATGTCTAGACAGAGCTGCAGGGAAGAGAGTTGGAGGGAGAAATGCAGAAGGAACTAGGTTGCAGCAAATGCTAGAGAATTGCAGTGGAACAGGGTGTGAAATCCAACAGGCAGCCTGAACCAGGCCTGTGTGGACCCTATGGGAACAGCAGAGCCTGGGCAGATCCTTTGCAGAGGGGTCCCCATGAAAGATATACCACTAATTGATCTTGGCCTGGAAACCAAGATACTTTTGAAAATCCCTTTAGCCACCTATCTACATCTCTAGGTGCCTAAATATTTGTAAAGCTCTGGCCCTTTGCAACTAGGTGAAAAAATTACTATTTTGCACCTGTGACTCAGTGTTCCTGTGAATCCTAAGGACATCCATCGCCAGGCTAAATCCCAACAGCACTTTGAATCAGTGGGAATTGAGGGCATTTAGCACCTCGGAGGAGTGCTCAGCCCCTTGTAAAATCAGGCCCCATGTCAGTATTCTAATCCTCACACTGAAGCCTTTGAACACATTACAGCATCTGTATACATACGTGCAGTTATATGACGAATGTAGTTAAAGAATGCTGAGGCCTTAAGCCAACAAATAAAAGCAAGTTAATACTTTAATGAACATCTGTGATAACACCTGAGTCCCTGATCCTGCCAGATGATGCTCATGGGTGGATTCATGCACTCACTCCGAGCCCTGTTCATTTCACTGTGGTCCACATCGGGGTTTGGGTGGCAGCTTGCAGGATCACAGCCTGGGTCGTTCTGCTCTAGGCACCAGCAAAACAAGCACGTGCTTAGGGAGGCACATTTCCAGGGGTAGCATTCCGGCCATCCTTTTTTTTTCAGAGAAGTCCACCAATGTACAAAAAATATAATAATATATGAAGATCAAAAAAATCTTCAGTAATGTGATAGGAGTGTGACGTGAAAAATATTGTGTCACGTTGTGACACAGTCACTCGTAATGTGAACGTGTGTAAATGTGTAAACATTATGGTTATTGATTACTTAAATCAGGAATCATGATTACTTGTGTGTACTTTGCCGCCCTTCGGTGCCATTCGCACCAATTTCCATGTCGCGTTGGTGCCAGTGGTTATAGGGCTAAAATGCCAGGACAAAAACGAAAATGACTTTCCAGTGCTGCCTGCCAAAAAAGAAATGGCAAAAAGAATTAGAAAAACTATCTTGTACTTCAAGTAAGTATTTTTAAAAAGGTGACATTACCAGTATCAGTGGCTTCTGATGAGCGCAGTTTCTCAAAACTGAAATTATTAAAAAATTATTTGAGGTCCACCATGTCTCAAAATTGTTTGTCAGGACTTGCATTCATTTCAATTGAAAGTACCATTGCAAAAAATTTAGATTTCACTGAATTATTAAAAGACTATGCAAGTATAAAAACCAGAAAAATTCAGTTCATATAAATTCTTTTAATTTATGAGAAACTGGGCACACCGGAAAACACTAATGTTTTTCATTACAGTGTATAGTTGAACCCAAATTGTTTGTAATTGTGATTTTGTTAAAATTAAATGAGTACACTGGTAGGAAATTGTTTTATTTCACTAACTACAAATCCTCTGTTTTCATTTTTTTTAAATTTTAAACAGTCAAAAAACAAAACAAAACAAAAATTTTGCAAAGTGCAAACGTGTAAAAACCAAAAAAAGTGTGGGGAGGGGGCAAAAATGTTTTTGCTTGAGGCTGCAAATAACCTAGAGCTGGCCATGTGGATGTGTAGTGCAAATGAATGTTACTGGGTGGCCCTTGAATGGCCAGCTGCTAGGACAGAGGAAGAAACCAGAGCTGGGGTTATTTGTTTTCTCCTCTCTCTTTTGTTTCACTCTATGCCATGCCATTTAATATCTGACATATCAACAGCATTATATAGACATGTAGGCTCTCTCCCTCATGCCAAACTAGTTATAATAAAGTCATATTGACAGGTCAGGTGCTTTCCGTAAGCATTTTCTAAATTATATTCAAGTCTCTAGATAAGGCTTGACTTCAGTCTTAATATGATTACTACTGAACAAGCAATCATGTTTATTTTAGGGCAGTAATGGGAACTCCTTGAGAAAGTTATGAAATGCTAAAACCATCCCGCAAGCCCTAGAAGAGGGATATAGAACTCCAAATTTAGGGAATCCTGTTTTGTAGAGAACAAGGGAAGTCATGGACTATAGACAATGCAAGGAACAGGTTTGATACCAGCTGTGTGTTTTCTGCTTAGCAGCTCATGGCAGTTCATCTGCAGCCATAAATATACAAAAAGTGTTTAAAATCCAGTCTGTCCATTGGGGAGACACACTACCCATTCACAAGAAGGTGTTCCATTCTGCTATAACCACACATTCCATAACAGGAGTAGAATTAGCAAGATTAATAACCTACAAAACAATAGCCTGACAAATTTAATAGTTTGCAATGAAAGCAAAAGCATGTATACCATATAATCCCATTTATTTCTGTCTGTGATAAAAGCAAATAATACCTCCTTAAAAACCAGCCAGCAGCTAGCAAGCACAAAATAAAAAAAAATTAAACAATTAGGCTGCCAACAACAATAAAACGTTTTGAAAAAACAGTGTAATAAATGTAGAGCCTTTAGCAATGATGATGAAAGGGGCCTGGTCCCTTTAGGACCCAGTAATGCTTTGCTTCTCAATACTAAAGGGAAAGAACTACTGCTGTGAAGATGTCTTATTTTCTGAGACTCTCCTGGGATTTGTATAGTTCAGGGGTGAAAATCCAGGCTCTCTTCTGCCGAAGGGCAGACCACATTCCCCAAAGGAACAGAAGTCAATGAATTGAAACTTGTGGCGTTTACTCACCCTTATCTGGGTTATTACATAGGGGAGAGTGGAACCCTTAGTGCATATGAAAGGGCTAACTTTGAAAATGGATGCACTACATTAGGTGCATAGGGCCAAATTCTTTTCTCACTTATACCTTATGTAAATACTTTCAAGTCTCTGGCTTGTAAAGCTGAGGACAGCATTTGGTCCACAGTAGTTTTCGGTCTTTCAGAATAGCTAAATATTATTTCATTCGCATTTTCATTACAAATTGTAACTGTGTGGCATTTCAGTCATGTTTGTATAAGTAATGGTGTTCAAACTAAAGCATTTTCTTCATCCCATCCCAATGCCTTTTTAGTCTACTCCTCCAGTGCCCGTTTGTCAGGCCAAATGGGTCTCTGAAAACACCAGCATCTGATTTTGCCTTGATACAGCTGAAAATTGTTCTTTAAAGCCTCGTGTTGCAGAAGACACTGGGCAACATCTCAAGCAGTTTCATTCTTGAAAAAATTAAGCTCTTTGTTGCTGTACCATTTTATTAGTTCAACCTCACAATACAACAGTCAAGTGAGTTGTGTGTAATCTCACCCTTTCAGCGGGTATTAGTTACCAGTCAGGTATTTAGCTGGGATTCCCAGAGGAGACCTATAAAACTGACCAGGTTCTCCTGGTTAATAATCGTTTCTTTTCAGAGCAAAACCATGAAGGACTTCATCACTATTCCTCAAAGGTGTGCTAGTGTTTATACTGGCATAGCTATCTAGGACCAAAGCCTGCTGACTGTTTCAGCTTGGTGTGTAATATGCTATGAAAAGGGAATTCAGAGTGTGAGGCCTTAGTGTATTCTGTTTGTAGGCCTGTGTGTTAGCCATAACTAATGGAAAACTAGGATTTTCAGGTTGGGCCTCTGCTGTGATGTCAAAGCAATATTAGTTACAATGAATCATTTTATTTTACGTGTGGCCTGGTAAGATCTTGTGGAAGCTCTCTTTTCATTCAAATACTAACACGTTCTTTCAAATAGACTGCAGTGGGTAGTTCAAGGCAGAACGACATGCTTGGAAGCATATGTCATAGTTCTGCACATTCATGCATTCTTTACATTCTGACAGGATCATGTTTTAGCAAAATCATGCTTTTCCCTCGCCTTTCGTAGGGTTCACAGCACAGACACTAGGTGGACTGGACACTTCGTGACTGTGTAAAGTTACCTTGCTTCTTTTGGCAACACTATGAAAATTATCTGCATATCTTTGAAGGTGAGATTTGAAAAATTCCTCAGTGCAAAGCCAACAGAACTAGGATTCATGTAGCCCCGCAATTTCGTCACCCTTTAGACATTCATCAGGGAGTCAGCCTTGTCCTGGTGCGGTTTTCTCTCATTGCCAGGAAACCAGAAAAATTTGAGAAGAAAAATCCTTACATTGTCACTGTATCTATCACCTTTTCTGTTTATATCTGTAACCAGGAATAACACTAAACAGATACTCGGATTTCCAGCTCCCATCTTTCAAGCTATGAACATGGGTAAAAAAATAGATATAACTATAACTGGCTGAAAAATATTAATATTTCAATAAACTTTTTAAAAAATGTAGTATGTGATTATTTCTTTTAACGTAATGTATCCATAACTGGTTCTGTTTCCTTTGTCAAAACACACTAGCATTTTATACCCCTATCCTACAAAAACGTACGCATGTGCTTATCTTTACTCACTGGGAGTAATCACATTGAAGAGACCTTAGCTGTTGAATGATAGAGTTGATGGAAAGTTCAAAATGATACAGCATGGACTAGAGTGCATTGAAATTTTTGCCAACAAAATTTTCATTTTTTGAGTTTTCTGGTTCTATTTTATTCCCTTTTGCCCCTTTTTCCTTCCACCACTCTCCTTTTTCCAGTAGTAAAGTTGAAAAAAGGGCTGGGGAGGGATGGGTGAAAAAAAGTAAAAGGTGAAAACTACAGGTTTTTTTCTGTTTTGAAACCTTGAAATGAAAACATTGTAGTTAAAAAATGACTTTTTAAAATCAGCCATAGCATGGGACATCCAAGAAAGCAAATAAATTTTTTGCTTTATTTAAATCTTGGCATTGTTTTAATTGATTTATTGGTATATTAGCTCCAGGAGGTATGTTTACTAATGTTAAATTGGGGAAAATGATTGTCTGGCACAGAGAAGGCTTCATGATAAAGGCAGATAAATAATGAGCCATGCAGATCTCTACAGTTCCAATTAACAGGGCTACATGCAAGTATTTTTCTTTATATGGATTTAATTCCTCAGTTTATTTTTATCTCAATACATAAATTCTGAGGTTAATTTAGAATTCTGGGTTTCAATGAACCCTAAAACTCACAAAGAAACTCAACTAACATTGCCAAATTTCATGTGGTTTTGAGTCAAAACTACCAATATTCTTAGAGTTTCCCCCTAAAACAGTAAAGTGGCCCATGTTTATTTGAAATTTGGCTAAGACTAGCTCTTCCCCTCATGTTTTATAATGAAAAACTTCAAATTTCATTGCACATCAGAACAAAACCAAATCTGCAACTCTCAAATTCTTCTTCGAGTAGTGTCCCTGTGGGTGCTTCACGTCACGTGTGCATGCGCCTCTCGAGTCCTTGATCAGTTAGCAGTGTCCATGCAGCCCTCACATCAGCCCTCTGCCTCCTGGTGCCAGATACTGAGGCTATATAGGGGTACATGGGTGAACCGCCCTCAGTTCCTTCTCAACTGCCTCGGCCTAAGACAGAGCCCTAGCATGTCTGCTTTAAGCATGCCTTGGCTTGTCTAGTGTCTCTATAGCTGTTAAGATAGTAATTGGCATGGTTATAGTTAGTTAAATAAGTAGTGAGAGGATTGTTTTGCTTCTCTCTTCACTTCGGGAGACTTATTTTTTTCCTGGCAGGGCATGCCTGGCTCGCCAGGTTTTAAATGTTGCCTCCGCTGCCAAGAGTGTATCCCTGGGAATGATGGCCACTCCAAGGGTGTCCATTGCTTGGGGGAGTCCCACATCACACAGAAGTGCAACTTCTGCCTGGCCCTCACACCCAGAGCAAGGAAAAAAATAAACTCAAACTGTTAAGAATGAAACGCTCTCTTCAGCCAGCTTCTGAGATAGGTCAGGAGACGCCTCTCCCTCCCCCGCACCCCAATACATCTGTCTCCAGACAGATCCAGTGACACTTCTACATTGGCGCAGGCATCCTCTAAGAAGGGGAATTCTTTGAAGGCTTCAGGGAAGGCTTCCAAAAAGAGGAGAGCAGACTCTCACTTTAAGGAGCCAGATCTGAAAAAGCTCAAGATCCTGGTGAGAACTACAGTGTCCGAAGTTTGACCTCTTAGCTTGGTACCATTGAGTTGAAGGACTCCTCTTCTAGCACTGGCAGGGCCATAAAGTACCACAGCATGAAGCACAGATACTGCTCCGATAGGGCCTATGTATTGTCTACCAGCAAGGGGGGCAAGTATAGATGTTTGGGACTGGCACTGTCAAGTTCTGCCCCACCATTGGAACCTATGCATCCAGCCCAACCAAAGGTATTGATGCATGTGGCATCCTTAGGTGCTGTGGATGCTACTACCAGCTCCATCTCCATGGCGATGCTTGTGTGCAGGGCATCATAGCTCTATAGCTAGGGTTTCCTAGAGTAGGAAAGAACACTATGGAGTACCTCCCCTTTGATGCTCTTAAACTGTTCTTGGAAAACATGGATGAGTGTTTGCACACTGTAAAGGACTCTAGGGCTACTTTGCAACCGCTGGACATATATACACCTATAAATAAGAAAAGTTTTAGCAGGTTACGGACTGCCCAGAGATCACATTCTGCTCAGTTTTCCAGGTTCCATAGATCCACTGGGTGCCCAGAGAAGGATATAGATTTCAGAGACGGAGGGCTGCCTGCCCACCCACCCTCCATATAATGATACACCAATTGCTCAGGAAATACCTATTCTTCACTATAGGCCAGGATCATTTCCAATACAAGTGCTTCCCTTTAGCCTTTCCTCAGACCCAAAGGTGTTCTCAAAAGTCCTGGCAGAAGTGGCTGCTGACCTCTGGCAAGAAGCGATCTTAGTCTTCCCATATCTTGATGACTGGCTACTCAAGGGCTGGCCCTGTGAAGCCATGTTCCCTTCCAACCAGACAGCCTTTGCTCTGTTCCAGCACTTGGGTTTGTAAAAAAGTCCACGGTAACCCCTATGAAGAAGACACAGCTTATAGGGGTATATTTGGACTCACTGACATCCAGAACCTACCTTCCCTTAGACAGATTTGTAATCTTGCCAGGTCTGATATGGGCAGTTCAGGGGAACCCTTGAACCACAATGAGGAACTGTTTTCAGCTCCTGGGACACACGGAAGCTTGCACTTTAGTGACCATTCATGCAAGGCTACATCTCCCCTGCTTCCAGGGCTGGCTCAGAATGACCTACTCTCCAGTCACAGTCACGTTGGACAAACAAGTGACGATGCCTCTACAAGTGAGGAACTCTTTAGATGGGTGGAAGGATCAGCTCAGTGTCTGTGCAGTCATTCCTTTCTGTTGCTCAGCCCCATCAGGGACTTTAACAGATGCATTACTGTTGGGATAGGGAGCCACCTCAATACCCTCACTCCTTAGGACAGATGGATAACTCATGAAACCAGGCTCCACATCAATCTGTTGGATCTGCGGCTGTCAGGAATGCTTGCCTTCATTTCCTTCTTCTCATCAGGGGCAAATCAATCAGGGTCATGACAGCCAATGTATCCTGCATGTTCTATATCAACAAGCAGGGAGGAGCAAGATCCACCCCCTCCTTGTGTGCTGAAGCCATGAAACTATGTGATCAGTGCATAGCTCATCAGATATTCAGAATACCACAACCAATGTCCTCACCAGACACTTTTTACAGAATTACGAAGGGGAGCTAGACACCCAAGTTCTCTGTAGCATATTCCAAATTTGGGGACTGGCAGAGGTATCTCTCTTCACCACTTCCAGGAACAAAAAGTGTCCTCTTTTCTACTCAAGAGAGGGTCTGGGCCACCACTCCTTGGGAGATGCATTTCTTCTATCATGGAAGAAGGGTCTGGTCTATGTTTTTCCTCCAATGTCACTGATACTAAGGTAATGAACAAGATCAGACAGGACAGAGCCAGAGTTATTTTTATATTGTTGTCCTGGCAGAGACAATTTTGGTATCCTTACATGCTTCACCTTCTACAGGTGTTACTGAAAGAAGTCAATCCACATAACTTATTTGCGGAAATGGAAGAGATTCTTCTATTGGTGTTGTCATCGGTGCCACCTGCCACTTTCAGTCATCCTGAGTTATTTAAGAAATCTTGAGTTATCAAGGGTCATTTGACTGCAATATCAGCCTTTCATCCTTTTGGTTGAAGGATTCTTCATGCTTGCTCATCTGATATTGTCTAGGTTTATTAAGGGCTTGAGGAATCTCTAGCCACATATTAGAAACCTTACCCTAACCTCAACCTGGTACTCAATTACCTTATGACACTGCCATTCAAACCAACGGCAACCTATTTTCTGTTGCATTTATTTATGAAGACAGGCTTTTTAGTAGCCATCATTTCAGCCGGTAGGATCGAGGAGATTGGAGCCTTGATGGCAGATCCCCTCACCCCTTTACAGCATTCTTTACGGCCAAAGTCTCTTTACATCTATACCCCAAATTCTTACCTAAGGTTCTAGCATATTTCCATCTTAATCAATCCATTACTTGACCAGTGTTTTTTCCCCCCAAAGCCACATAGTATTCTACAGGAGTCCTTTTTTCATACACTGAATGTTAGAAGGGCATTGGCCTTCTACTTAAATAAGGCCAAGCAATTTAGGATGTCATCTAGGCTCTTCATTTCCTTTGTGGATAGATCCACAAGGTCCTCGATCTCTACTCAGAGACTATTGAGATTGATATCTGGATGTATTATAATTTGTTATGATGATACAGGTGTTCATCCCCAGCCCCAAAGGGTGATAGCACATTGAGTCGGATTGCAGGCAACATCTACAGCATTACTCAGAAATGTATCAGTATCTAAAATGTGTCGGGGCACTACATGGGTTTCAATGCAGATGTTTTTGAAGCATTAGGCCCTGAGCTATGCTGTCAGATTCAACACAGCACTTGGTTCTGCAATACTATCTTCTGGACACTTTTCCAAAGCTCCCTCCTCCATCTGGGGATACTGCTCAGAAGTCATCTGAAGTGAAGCACCCATAGGGACAATGTCCAAAGAAGAAGAAAAAGAGATTACTCAGTTTGTGCAGTAACTGTGGTTCTTTGAGATGTGTGGCCCTGTGAATCACTGCCTGCCATATTTCTCCTTTGCTTTGGACTGTTCCTTAGGGGACGGTTGGGCAGAGAAGGAACTGAAGGCGGTTTGCCTGTGCACCCCTATGTAGCCTCAGTATTTGGCATGAGGAGGTGCAGGGCACATGCACAGGCCAAATGGGCTCAGGAAGAGCATGTGCATCTTACATCAAGCACCCATACAGGAACACATCTAAAAGTGAGTAACCGCTTCTTTTTTCATCAAACTCAATTGTTTTCCAGCCAGCCCCACTTGCCAGTACACCAATGAAGCTTCCACTGGAGTTAATACATCAGTCCCTTTTCCCCTGGATGCATTTATTGTTTGAACACAAACACAGTTCAACCTCAGTCAGAAGAGGTAAACCAAGTTCTGCCACCAGGCTCCTCATAAGGCCTCTGACACTGCAGCCTATACAGCAGATATTCTTAGCCAGATCTTTCACCTTGCTGGTATGGTGAGCCCCCTTGGTGATCCCTTCCCCGTGGTCTCTAGCAATAGCCTCCCCACTCCTTGCAGTTCTTCCTCTTCCCTCAAGCTGACCTATTTGCTGGTTTGTTTGTTTTTTGAGGACCAGGTGATCTTCAACCTATTACCTCATCCCTGGCCTCACACTATCAGATGAGAAGTGGCCAACTAATTATAGGTGTGACTGGGCCCAATTCCCCCTAAAGAACCAAATCACCCTGCCATAGTGGTCCATACCCTATTACTGCTATTTTGAAATTCTAGGTGGTTTAAAAAAAAATCCAATTGAGAAAGTCCAGACACTTGTGGAATTATCATGGTATGAATATATGCCTGCCTTACAGATCATCTTTCCTCTTCTCTGACAGCAACTGAAACACTGGAGGCACTCAAGCTAAAATTCCTCAGGCTTAAACCTGATTAAGCTAGAGGCATAGGTTGTTCTATCAATAGGCCTCAACTGTGGAACATGACACTCTCTCTTTGGTTTGATAAAACCCCGAATGTGCTCATCTTCCAGAACAATCAAAAAGTTTATAGTCCATATTTTTAAAGGTATTTAGGCTTTAAACAAGCAGATAGGTGCCTAGTGGAAAAACAACTCAGTGAAATTAATGGGAGGTAAGCACCAAGTGATCATTTGCACCTTTAGGTACTTATATATTTGTGTAGGATTTCCTTTGAATTGCAAAGGGTGGAATTCATGGGAGGGTAAGACATAGGTTTCATTTTTGGTGAGTTTTTAATAGGGTATTTTGTATGTAGATGTGTGTATTGGGGGGGGCGATTATGAAAAGTTTTTTATTTTTACATGAGCCTGAAGCTTCAGATACACATTTTAGATACATTTAAATAAAGAAATTAGACCTGTGGTTTAAAAATGTGGGGTATGCAGTACTATTATTCACTGAAAAAGCCTGGTCTTTTAGAATGTCAACAAAATGTAATCTACATAATCAGGCCTGACTATGGGCTGGTGTTATCGGGGGAAACTAAAAGTACATGGCAGAAGTTTAAACACCACAGTGCTATAAATGTTTCTGCATTGGATAATTGAAATTAGAGAATTATTGCATATTTTAATTGGCAGGATCTTGTTAAAAAATAAACCCCGACTCTGGATTATCCTTCTTAAGGTTGAAGACCTCATTGTACCTTCAAGATCTTGGCACATGCTTTTCTGCTATCTTTAATGGTTCTGTCTGAAGATAATTAAATTATCCTGTTTCTTCAGGATTATTTCTAGTTCACATAGAGTGAGGCAAGTATTTTTCCTTGTAGATTATTTAATTTGAAATAAGGAAGACAATGTATCTGAAATCTTCATGAAGAAAGAAGACAGAGCCAGATTCTTTCACCTTTGCACATAATAGGGAGTACCTCATAGTGCAAATGCTTCCTTTAAATCAATTTGGGGTTGGGAGAGGGGATTTTCAAGTGACTTAGAATCACAAGTCACAGGCACATAAGTCACTTAGATGCTTTTAAAAATCCTACCCCTGATGAGTAAGATTTGGCAGCCTCTAGCCCTAGGGATTCATGCTGCAACACTCTGCATCTGAACTGAAAACATAGGATGTCAGTTGCCCCACAGCTGCCCCTGCAGCAGGTGAGGCCTCCTCTATGTTTATAGGAACAGTAGACAGAAAACAGAATGAGATCATCTCATTCCACTTACTCTGCGGTGTACTTAGCTATGTAACACGTGTTTCTCCATGTGTACTGTATTAGCACAGTGACGTAATGTACCAGCGATGGTGTTATTACACAGCACAATTCTGGATTAAGGATTTAGTAAGATTTCTTTAAAAAAAATATAACATTTTTATTTATTAAAAAAAACAGTGGAGACTAATATTCCTTTAATTCTTATAGTCTGTTGCAGAACATATTTAATATTATTTTTGCAACAGTTTGTGAAGACATGTGCCAGCCCACTGGGAGGCAATTTGAACAGTTAGCAGGTGGTTCTACTTTCAACCAAACTGTAGCATGGTTTACTTGCTACCCATTCTATAGTACCGGCCATGAAGCAGAAAATGTGTGAGTGGTTTTCACTATATAGACACTCTCAAATATACGTATCAATTGCCTTTCTAACTAAATGTTGCCACAGCTTTCACAGTATTTTTCAGGTATCCCCTGTGCTAAATATAGGGGGCTTAAGGGGGCTCATGTCAAAACTACAATCCTGTTTGCAGTTTGACCCAAAATGTTTGTGTTTTGTTTATTATTTATTTATTTTAGAACTGCCAGGAAACCAAAAATTCCATTAGTCACCCAGACCTACATAGGACTGGAAGGTACTTCCTCAGTCATCGAGTCCACAGTTCCCTTCTATCCCAGGCAAACTTGTCCTATAATTCCAGTCATAAAGATATCAGCCATCATTCTATTCCTCAGCCAGGGCAAGTCAACAGGGGAGAGTAAATAACCCGTATTCTTTCTGAGTATCAGGAGAGACTGAGCAGAAAAACAGCCAATTAAACTAAAGAGTATCTACAGAAAGTGAAGTGGGCAAGTAAATCAACTATTTTCCCCCACAGTTGTTTTACATAACTGTTTTACTTTGTACAGATTTGGGGAAAAGAAAGATAGTTCTAGGAAACGGGACTATTTCTTGTTTGTTTTTGGTTAAAACCACGATGGATGTGGCTTTTTTGTTAGTTTGGCCTGCCAAAAGTAGCTTTAAACTTTAAAACAAAACCATTTGCCAGAACAGAAACTAAAAGAACAAAAAGGAAGCACTCCCAACGAGAAGACAAATCATGCTGGATTACTATTTTATAGACTCATAGACTCATAGAATTTTAATTTTAACAATTACACATACAGAATTTAAGAATTCTAAATACAAATAACTCCAGTTGTTGTTTACACAAAGCTTACAATACCAAATAGCACTTATTTTCTCATTAAAGTTTTCCTTTGATGAACTATTAAAAGCTTCATGAAATAAATTAATGGAACTGCCCCCCCAAGAAAATGACAACCCACTCTACATATTGAAACTAATTGATGGAAAGAATAATTGAGTTTTTTTTAAATATAAACCCTGACCACATTCTAACAACTGAGAAATAGTGATAGATATTTGGTCACAAATTTAATATTAATATAAATATTATTACTCTGATCACCTCTATGGTACACTTTTATTACTCCTTTTCACGCATGCTGCATGAGACTGTCAAAACAAGAGTAACTTAACTGGATAGGAAACAAAGTAGTGCAATATTACCAGTTTGATACTAATAGCACATCTGACACCCTTTCTTTGTAATATTACATAACAGTATAAAAATATTGTGGTTCAATGGATGGAAAGAAGAAATACACCACTGTTAACAGAAAGCATTGTTTCCTTCTTGGCTTCCTCCCATCTTAACATATGTGAATCAAATAGAATGTGATACAGCTACGCATATCAAGATATAAAGAACCAATACCTTTTAGACTCTAAGGTTTTGTGGGTTTGTACTGTATCTAGCACAATGGGATTCCACTCAATAACTGTAGCTGAAAAGTGCTACTGCAATGCAAATAAATAATAATAAAGCCTCTGATTTTGTATTTGCTATGTCTTTAATCTACTATGCAGTATCCAAGTGGTGATTTTAAATGTATTCATCTGTACAGATATATGCATAAATATCTATTCTATGCTGTAGCATGTATATTCAGCATTAGTCTTTCATTAGCATATGTGCTGTGTATTTACAGTAGTGTCTGACATTACTGAAGTGGCTGCAGACTAACCACATGAAAGGTACCTCAGCAATGAAAAATGCATGATCTTTATTTATTTTAACTTTCAAAATAGGAATGAACATGGATTATGATTTAAAAGACATCTTTATTCAACCAGATGAAGCAAGTTTCAAAACCCAGATAAAAAAGTTAATGTCCACCATGAAAATGTCATCTCCAAGCACCAGGATATAATGAGGTAATTAACAATGTATGACAAATAAAGTTTCATGTGATTAACAAATAATGAGGATTGCTATTTAGCACTTATTTATATGGGGCTAGAATACCAGCTGAGGGCAAAACTTAAGACTTCTCAGAAACCAGTAAAGCATGGCAAATCATTAGTGTGAATTATCCCTTTCTTAATCCTTTAACCTTTTTTTCTTTGGAATTTAATATTATTAGTTCCCACAGAAAACACTATTTTGTTACCCCTTTAACTAGCCTGTAAATAGGAAGGAGAGGGAGAGAGGGGAATTAAACATCAATTAATAGCTAGAGAGAGAACTTTAACCTTTGAAAACCACAGTCCCACAACTAAGTGAGATTTAATTGATAGTCATTGTTATGTTTTCATGTCATGCAGCTTGAATGGCTTCATCAGACGCTATAAAGATATTTGCTTTGGAAGACCATACCCAGGGACCACACATTAAAAAAGAATGTCACAATCAAGTACTTGTGAAAACTGTAATGCAATTAAGAGAAAAGAGACTGCAGAATCACTGCTTAAAGCATTAAGTCTGTGGAATGTCTGAACACTTGAATATGACAAAATAAGCAGAAGACAAGACTGAGTTTTTTTAATAAATGAAGGGTTTAATCCTAAAAGGCATTTTTCAGAATCAGGCCTTCTATCATTAGGCATTATCAGTCTTCCGTTACAAGTTAAGTGATGTCAGTAACATTTTGTTCTGCCAGGTGACGGTGCTATTGTGTAATCCCAGTACTGTAAATGATCTTGTATAAAAGCCGTTGTTGTAACTTGTTTGCTGATACTTCTCCCTTTATTGTTTCATTCATTAATAAGCAAGGGAATTGTATTTTGATGTTGTTGCCCTTTTTTAGTCAAAGTTCGGGGCCTTGGGAATGTTCCAGTTGGGGGCAGAAATTGGTGATGGTGTCTGGTAATTTCTTTGATGCAGTCTTATTTACAGCAAACGTACAAGGCCTTGCTTATCCGAATGCACAAGAAATCAGAAACAAAGAATAGTTTTAGTTTACAGCCCCAAGTCTCTTCAGCCAACACCAGACCCAACAAAATAATCTCTCTAATTTTGCTTTCTTGATTTTTGCCTCTGTTCTCCCTTCCCTTACATACACTTTTAGCCAAAACAATTCTCAGCGAAAGTCCTTCCTCCCACCCAGTCTAAAATTCCTGGGCAGATTCACATAATCCTTTAGTAGTAGGTGGGGGGTTGTGATCAATTTATCCTTTGAGATATGCTGACTGAAGAGTGTTGGAGTCCCACCAACGTCATCTGAGTTTTTTAAATTCCACCCGTAACAACTTTTCACCCAACACCCCCCACCTCAAACTCAGTTCAGCATGGTCCAACCTAATAAGCTATGCAAAAGAGAAAGACAATAAATATTTTAACAAATTACAAAAGATACAAGCTTAACTATTTACATATATACAGACTCTCTCTGTCAGGATATTTTCACATTACCAACACACAAGAATTTTATTTGCACCCAAATCCCTTTGGGGCTTTTCTCTCCTGGGGTTTCCTTTCAGTGTGCTCCTGAGGTATGTCTATTGTTTCTGTGCAACTTGCTGGCTCTGACAGTCCCCACCCATAGCTACATTCTCAGTTTGTGGAGAGAAGGGGCATCCAATATCTTCTGAAATGGTCCTTATGGTTTAGTCCTGGGACTCAATTGTAGTCTGTGCCCCATTTCATTTATTCAGGTCCATACTGTATAGGGTGCTTCCCAAAGTTTATCCATTTTAGGGCTCCTACCTTTTCTTTTTGTGAGGATTTTGGAACCAGTCCAGGACCTCTTTTTTAAAGGTTTCCTTCCATGGCCTAACATCTTTTCATTGACCTTTTCATTTTATATGGCCTTCATATGGCCTTTTCATTTTATCAAAAACTATCCTCAAGTTTTCCCTATTGAAGGTGTGAGTTTCTTCCATTTGGGATTGTGGGGCTTCTGCATAGTCCAAATAGTTCAAATTGTTCAAATCCTTTTGTTCTTCCTCTGGAACTGCATACAAGAGGTTTGCAGGGGTCCTTAGCTTATGCCCAAACATGAAGTGAGCTGGAATACACTTTGTACTTTAACTGGCTACTGTTCTATAAACCATCAAAAGAAATGAGATATGTTGGTCCCCAATATGTTGTGCTGTTATACAAAGGGAGTCAGCTGAACCCCCAAAGTCCTATTGAACTTTTCCACCATGCTATTGGATTGTGGGTGTGCAGAGGTGGTGCAAATTTTGTGGATTCCTGGAAGCTCACAAATGTGTTCAAACACTTTGGCTTCAAAGTTACTTCCTTGCTTTTTGTGTAAACTCACTCAGGACCCCAGATGTGGTGAATGATCTCAGTTCATTCACTAGGACCTCTGCTACTCTCACAGCCTCTACATTTCATATTGGATAGTCTCAGGCCATTTTGTAAAGTAGCCCATAGCAACCAGCAAATATGGATTGCCAGCCTCTATCTCAGGACATAAATGACAAATGTGCTCCATTGGTGTGCCCACAAGAAACTGCTGCAAAGGGCTGTCCCAGTTTTAGGGGGACCATTCTTTGCAATGCAAACATCACATTTTCTGCACCAGTTTTCTACATCCTACCTCCATTTTACCCACTACACATTCTCTGTTAGCTTTTTGCAATCCCAGAATCTCCAGTAGTTTTAAGACCATGACATAACCTCAGAACCTCTTTTTTTCAATATATCTGGTACAGCTAGCTGATACCTGTACCCATCAACTGCTGGTTTCTCCCATCTTCTATACAAAATATTTCATCTTTAAACTGCAAGATTTCCCAGTGTGGTATTGTGAGGAGACACTATATTCCAGGGTGGCCATGGTTAATTTTCCAATCACACATTATCCTGATTACTCTCATTAGGCAGTTTTTAGTTGGTCTGGAGACCACTCCTGCAACCCTATCTACATTGTTCCAGTGGATGATGCAGGAATGTGGGCACTTTTGTGAATTAGAGGAAGAGAGGCACATCCATCCTCATGAGCAACTTACTCCTTGCCTACAGCAGTGTTTGCAATTAGCCTCCCAACAAGGTATCAGCATTACCATGCTTATGGCTGGACCTGGATGTAATTGTGAAATCGGAGCACTGCAGTTTCTCCTACCTGAGGCTGTCCCTCAGGATTCCTGGCTGTAAAGAGCCATTGCAGGGAAACATGGTCTGTCCTGGCCATAAAACTTCCTCCCACACAAATAGTGATGAAAATGTTTATAGATTCAACCACTGCTAGGATTTCCTTTTGGGTGGTGCAATAATTTCTCTCATTTTACTATTAAAAACTTAACGACCTCAAGTCACTTGTGTTCTCATTTCACTCAAACCATAAGCACAAGCGTTTGTGTCAAATATGAAAGCAGCTATGACGGGGGCAGTCCCAAGAGCCTTTTTCAGCTCTGACAATGCTACATCACACTCTGCTGACCCCTGAAATGTTTTCCCCTTTCTCACACGAACTATGTTCTGCTTTTGTGATATTGGCAAACCCGCAAATGAACCTTCTTTAATAGAAGCCGAGCACCTCTATGACTGTTTGGGGATGGCCAGTTCTGCACAGCCTCCATTTTCTCAGTCAGTGGAAACCCTTTTTGTATACTTCCCTCTTATTTCCCCGCTGTTTCTCCCTGTTGTGTTATGAAAGCAGCTAGCCACCAGAGCAATGGTACTAGAGCAGGGGTCGGCAACATTTGACACGCGGCCCATCAGGGTAATCTGCTGGTGGGCATGAGACATTTTGTTTACGTTTACCATCCACAAGCGCTGTCCCCCGCAGCTCCCATTGGCCGGGAACGGCGGCCTGCGGTCGGTCAACATACACAAAATGTCTCGCGGCTCGCCAGCGGATTACCCTGATGGTAGGTTGCGTGCTGAAGGTTGCCGACCACTGGATTGGGGAACAGGATGAGAGACAACTGATAGCTGCTACTCAGTAACAATGAGAGCCACTTCTACAGCAAGAGGGGAAAACTGGAAGAAAGTTGTTTTTCAATTATACCCAAACCAGTTCTTTACTCTGGATAAGCAGCAGAGTAGCCAGGAAAGAGTCTACTTTCATCTTCTGCCTCATTTTATGGGTTGTGCCCTTCCATCTGCCAGCCAATCCCAGAATTTAATGAAGGCCCCAAAGTAAACTAATAGAAGTCTTTAAATGGGAAGAGCCTACCCTGGGCCCATAGGAACCATGATGTTGCCTGGTGTGGGATCAATTTCCTCCCCACAGCCATAATCCACATTGCATAGCCAGCACTTCTTAGAATCCAGGATATGAGAGAACTTTTTAATCGTTGTTTTCAGATGTGGTCCCTCCAGGATTGTAGACAGGGAAGAGAATGAGAGACACTAGAGAGCTACGCCATAAATGACAAAATATTTTCCATTATTTCAAATATTTTGGATATTTTAATTAACCGAGCTACATAAGCCTTTCACTGTAATTTATGCATAATTTATGCTTCGCAAAAGTTCACTTATTCATTGTAGGAGATTAGCTTTGATAGAATGAAAATCATGCCAGAGACAAGCTGATATAGTTTCCCTGGAAACATTCATATTTGAACCTTTTTGTTGTTGTTGTGATAGCATATTCTAGTATTTAGCTCAGGGAGGAACACATCTCTACAATAATTAAGTAAAAATACAAACCCAGCCAGTTTAGAGAAGTTTGGTTTCTTCCAGACATCGTAAGTACACTGTTTACATTTAGTCTTTTTATAGACATTGCATGATTACAAACCCAGTTCCCTTTGAGATTTGTGTTCTTATATGACTGAGGTTTATAATTCAACTAAATATTGTCTACAAGAACTGTTATGCACAAACTGTAATAAAAAAAAAGCCAATAAGCATTGTTGAGCACTGTTTCCTATCAAGCTGAAAGATACCGCTGATTTTGAAAACTGAATCAAGACTGACAAAACCCAACTCCTTCACTATAAATCACAAACATTTCTGAGTGAAAGACTGAATAAGGCATAAAAAAATTACGGAATGCATGTAAAGTATCATCACCAACAAATATTGTATAGCATACATAGCTTTATAGAGATGTCGAAGTCCTGATCCAGCTCCCACTTGTAGTCAATGGAAAGACAGTGGGAGAAAGATTATGGCCCAGGCTAGCCGGTAAATAATGGACATCATTTAATGGAAATTGTTCCAATCTAAGCCAAATTATGTATTATAATAGACAAGATTTCAGGACAAAAAATGACCCCCTTCTGCTCTCTGGAGAGTGTGCCCCTGTCCCAGCTCTACCCACATCTAAGGGACCCCAGGACACAACAGGTTTCCTCTACAAAATATATCTCTGCCAAACATTTACCAGCCCTGGTTGTGATTAGAGCTGAGTGAATAATTTATTTTTCAGTTCTGTGGCTAACTGAAAAATACGAGAAAAAAAATTGTTTTGGGTCAGCCCAACATGGAAATTTCTGACTAAAATGAAAAACTGAAAAAACCTGTTTCAGGTTGATTGAAACATTTTATTTTACCCACATTTTTGTTTGTTTGGGGTTTCTTATTTGTATTTTCCCGTTTTTGTTTCATTTTGTTTTTGTTTTGTTTTAGCCCTTTAACAAAATAAATCTAGCTAAATTTCTAGTCAAAACCTCTTTCTGAAATGAAGTTGTAATATTTCATTTTGAAAACATCAAAATCAATTTGTTTTTTGGTTTTTGTTTTTGTTTTTTGGATGAAACTATTCCCTAAATTCACAAATAGTTTCAATCAATCCAAAACTGCATTTTTTCCACAAAAACTATTCATCCAAAAAAAAATGTCACCCAGCTCTGTGTGATGGTAAATGTAGTAGGTGATGGTGAATCGTTCCATAGGTCTCCCCATTCCATTCCATTCATCATAATGAGCCCAGGGGTATGAGCAATCATCTCATTAGCAGTAGCCAAGTTTCTGAAAAATAGGAACCTAAGTAGGTTTTATGAGTTTGTTTTGTATTTTTACATAAATGGGATTCTGAGCACCTCTGAAAGCCTGTATCTGTGATGAACTGAACGGGAATTCAAAATATGAACACTTCCTACCTTCAAGTGCTTTGGAAAGCAAAATGCTGATCTGAATTTTACATCTCAACTACTGTATAAACTCTTTCTGCCTCTCCCCTGCCTGCTTTTTTTCACATTCTCCTTTTAGTTACTTTGATGGTCTATCAGGGAACAGCATTATACGTAGTTAAAGCAGGGGGAATAGGATTCAGATGAGCTGAGTTTTGTTATCTCTGCCATTCACTTACTGTATTTTGTTGGACAAGATAGTTAACCTCTGTGCCTTGGTTTTTCCCACCTGTAAAGTAAGTACAATAATAAGAAAGCAGTGCAAACTTCATCTGAAACTTAGGCTTTGTCTACACTACAGGGGAAATTTGATCTATGCTACGCAATTTGAGTTACGTGAATAGTGTAACTAAAATCGATGTAGATTAGATCTACTTACCGTGGGGTCCACACTACATGATGTTGATGGGAGACACTCTGCCTTCGACTCTCCTTACTCTTCTCGATCAGGTGGAGTACGGGAGTCGATGGGAGAGTGATCTGCAGTCGATTTAACGGTCTTCATGAGACCTGCTAAATCGACCGCTGATGCATTGATCGCCACTCGTCAATCCTCCAGTAAGTGTAGACACGCCCTTAGAATTTGAAAAGAGCTTTGCTTTAAGTTACATCTGTTTCAGTCAACCAGCCATGGTTTGCATCAATGACTCATCCTCAGCCAAGATGTTTTGTTGTATCTAGATATATCAGAGCTTTATCAGATTGCTGTTCGTAATGTAATTTATATCATTGTTACGGTAGACCAGGTCATATGATGGAGCCTACATGGTATTGCTTTGGTGTCCCCATATGGGCTATCAAACTGGTCAATCAAGGTCAGCAGAAGGCATTTTCATTTGTTTTGTCAGAGAGATAGCGGCTACAGTTGAGTTGAGCTTTCTGATTCAGTTAGAACAATCAGATCAGAAAGAAACACAATTTTACTTAGGTTTCAGAGTAGCAGCCGTGTTAGTCTGTATCCACAAAAAGAACAGGAGTACTTGTGGCACCTTAGAGACTAACAAATTTATTAGAGCATAAGCTTTCGTGGACTACAGCGCACTTCTTCGGATGCATACAGAGTGGAATAAATATTGAGGAGATATATATTCCACTCTGTATGCATCCGAAGAAGTGGGCTGTAGTCCACGAAAGCTTATGCTCTAATAAATTTGTTAGTCTCTAAGGTGCCACAAGTACTTCTGTAATTTTACTTAGCCCCTCCGTCTGTCTTCTGTCTTTGTACAGTACACTATTTTCTCTAATACACATGGCTATTAAGAACTAATCTATTATTTTAGATCTTGGCTCATACACCTAATTGTATCCCAGTTTTGGAAGAGGAAATTTGTTTCCTTGAGATGATAATTCTCTTGTACATCAGAAATGAGACCTAGTTTGTGTGAGTTCCTGGAAGAAGCTTATATTCTCCTGTAATTCACCCAGTTATTAGGGATTGTTTTATTATTTTGTGCAGAGACTCATAATAATTATAATCCAATTTCACATGGGGAAATTTCTCTGAGATAAGAGTTCTGTTGTTGCCTAAAATGATTTATGCCCATTTATGATGCTGGACAACCAGTGAATCATACTTACTATGTCCCTCATTTGGAATTATGTCTCTCATTTTAGTCCCAGAGTTACTCACATTCCACATTAATATGATGTTCCCTCACTTTGATTGTTGGGAATAATTTACATCAGAAGTGAATAATCATTTACACTTATAGAATGTATCCCAGGGAAAGTCTAGTTTCCTAAATGAATAATTCTGTGTCCCTTATTTTGGACCAATTTCACAAAAAGTATTTATGTCCTAAAGATGCAGACAGACACCGAGTGGGATTTATAAATGTGCCTAAGTACACTGTTGTTGTAGCTATGTTGGTCCCAAGATATGAGAGAGACCTGGGGGGTGGATGTAAAATCTTTTATTGGACCAACTTTTGTTGGTGAAGGAGACAAGCTTCTGCATGCCACAGATCCAATAAAAGATATTTTCTCATCCACCTTGTCCCCTTAATTACACTGACTTTCAAGGAGCGTTAGCTCCTAACCTGTTTAGGCACATTTGTAAATCTCACTAGATCCTTATCTACATTTTTCGACACCTGGCTCTATCACACATTTATGTCTGGGTAGGTTGATAATTAAACAGTAAACTAGTGAGGATCTGTGCAAATGGGCATCAATCAATTGCACCTGAAGCTTGCATAAGGGGACTGCAATATGATTCAGCCATGGGAAAACAGTGTGTTTTCAAAAAAAAAAAAAAAAAACCCACTCTTTTTCAGCTTCAAGGCCTGCCCCTCTATTTGAACTGGTTCTCTCACAAAAGTTCAGAAACCTGTTTTGAACCAAGATTGAAAGGGTTTCCATAGCTGAAAATTTATGCTCCTTTTTAAAGCGCTTTGAGCTTCCCACGTGAAAGACAATGTGGAAGTGCAAGGTATTATTATTATTAGGTTCAACTTAGTAGTTTCAACTTTTGATTATGATTCAGATCTTTTTTCCCTAAATATTGGAATTTCTGTTTCTTGGGAAATTCTATTTTCTTACTAGCTCTACTAAGAAGGAATTTTTAAAAGGCTAAAGCAGATTATAAAAGCAAAATCCAGACCAATCAGAACTTTGTGACTGTCCCCATAATTTAGAGAGACAAGCTGGGTGACATAATATCTTGTCTTGGACCAACTGCTGTTGGTGAAAGAGACAAATTTGTGAGCTCAAAAGCTCAGAGGCTTGTCTCTTTCCCCAATAACAGATGGTCCAAGACAAGATATTACGTCACCCACATTATTTCTGTAATATCTTGGGACCAACACGGCTACAATAATATTGCAAACAACCATTATATTCCACACATTTTGTTTAAAAGGGATTAAGGTTTAAACCACAGTGCAAACCCTTAAAAGCAAGGAAATATCAATTTATGGGATACCCCCTAACCATATCTAAGGATCAAACAACTTGTTTCCAATAACAGAGTCCACCTGTTCACAAGGAACTTTCTGTAGTTTTCAACAGATACACAGACACAACAATAATTACTGTCACAATATAACGCAAATATCTCAATTACCACCTGAGCAAATATTCAGCATTGATATAAGAGCAAAACTGATGACATTTCAAAAAAATTTGGGACAAAATCATGTTTGTGAACCCTCCCATATATTTGTCCACCCCGAGCTGACATAACACACCATGCACTTACCTGAGAACAGGTTTGTGCAGAAAGTATCCAATTGTCATTAACCCCATTTGAGCTGAGTCAAACACAGCACACACACACACAGACTCAAGTGTAAACCCTAATCCTCACCCCCATTTGACAAATAATTTAACTAATAGGTTGCAGAGTCATCATGGCAGACCTTGGATTTTGATGTATATCCCAGGTCCCTAATTTAGCAGACCCAAGTCTCATCCAATTACCTTTCAATATAAATGAGGTTCTAAATACATGTGCTTGGGTAGCCTGTGTGAGACCTTTGCTTTAACCACTAGACCACAAACCTCTATAAGACTCAGGGAAATAACCCACGAATTTAGATTCCCCCAAGATTCTATTGCTGTCTAGCAAATAATTGTATCACATTCCGCCTCTAGTAGCTGTTCTCCATAGGCTAGGGGTTGCTCAGATGATGAAGATTTGTATGGAGGAGCTGAACTTCTTAGGTTCAAATCCTGCTACCAACATATGTGGGGTATTATTAAGGTTACACATGATGAAATTTCTATTCTTCCTGTTTTCTTTGTTGAAAGAAACACAAGAAAACATTTCAAAGACTGGTTTTATTAAAAACCATTATAATCTGACTATTATGGGTCTCTCAAGCAACAGAACACAGGTTCCACATTGCAGTCATTTATCACTAAGTTTTGCTTGCTTGTATTAGTGTTAGAGTTTCAGAGCCTAAAGCTTTAGGGAAACAGTAGTCATGTTCTCGAAAGGGAATATGTGGCTTCAGTTCCTTTGGAAACTATGGAAGGCTGCAGGTATATTTACTAAGGGCATCCTCACTTTCACGTGACAAGACTAGTGAAATGGCAGCTAGCTTAACTAAGGGAAGACTATCGCTCGAGTCTCATTGAAAACAATAGCCATCTTCAGTATGGGCATTTATAGTATCTAGGAAATAGTAGTGGCCATCTTTACTGAAAACATGAGTAGCTTAAATCATATGGAGTAGCATCAGTCCCTTTGTAAATATGGGCAATGACAGTCATTTTGTTTAAGGGAAAATTGTGAACATAATGGAGAAGCTAGGGGGAAATCATAACTGCTTAATCACAACATAATTTCTTCACGTGTTACATTAATCTCTTGCCTCCATAAAATTAAAACTCATTTTAAAGTGTGAAAAACAACAAGCATGAGATGCAGAAAACTTAAAGGTCCTATTTTTCATTAATTTAACTCAAATTAGGGAAGGGATTCACTTGGGAAAAAATTAGAGAAGTCAATCTTTATTCACTGATTACATGCCGTAAATTTGCAGAATGTGCACTTTATTCTTGATGAAAAACAGGAAAGTTGATCTCTTCCTTAAATGAAAAACTGAACCCAGTATCTATAATAATGGACCAAACCAAGACCTGGGCTCTCGATCCAAACGTCATAGTTCAAATTCATTCCTAGTCAAAAGGGTCAGATTCTTCCATCACAAGTATCCAAAAGCTGTCTCAGTATAAACTGAAAACAAATATGGATTCATACTTTCTTGCACAGTCAGGAAAATTAAGTTCTTCTAAGGACGACTTATATTGCAGCAGTATTTTTATTGCATGTGCAGCATTTTAATAAGTTGTAAGTTTAGGTGGCATTGCATATACTGTATTTTTAAAATAAGCTCATGCAAATAGGGCAATTTTTAATCTTCCTCATTTCCTCAATTGTTTAAAAATATTAAGACAGATAAATGTACCAGGAAACAAAGAAAGAAGAAGAAGAAGAAGAAAAAGCGGTTATAAAGTAGGTCATCCAAGGCACTATGTTTGCCCTGCAGCAATTTAAACTGTACCACGCCAGTACTTTTTAAAAAAACCTGATTGGCTGGAAATCATTCTACTTATCGATAGATGTTGTTGTTTTTTAAATTGCATTGTCTCTCTATTAAAAATAAAACAGATTGCTGTCTGATTTTCGTCTGTATTGGGCAACCTTTTCATACAAGGAAACAATCTTTGCATTGTCATCATTTGCCATAGTCACCTGAAGCATGAAATTAAAAGTCAAATAGGATGTAAAGACATGCATAAGTTAACAATCAAAGTTCAAACTAACAATAAAATCCCCAGAGCTAGTAACAATCAAATGACTTGTTTCCCTGTTATTCTTACTGATGTTTTGCTTATTTCAGTATAAAGTATTCCTATTCAAAATGTGATCTTAAAACAACATAGGTGCCAACTCTGTGCATGCTCTGGGGCTCAAGCACCCATGGAAAAAAAAATTGGGGTGCTCAGCACCCACCAGGCACAGCTGTTCGGCGACCTTGCCAATCTGCTGTTCGGCAGCTGGCGGGAGACACTTGGGAGAGAGCAGAGAGCAGCAAGTGGCAGGAGGGGGGCCTTGGGAGAGGGGGCAGAGCGGGGGCGCGAAGAAGTAGAGCAAGGGCAGGGCCTTGGGGAGGGGCAGAGTGGGGGCGGGAAGAGGCCGGGCGTGTTCTGTGCTTTTTCATCTCTGTGTTCTCTCTCCCTTTCTATAGACCCATATTCCTGGGGGATAAAAATGTGTTAGCGTTAATGGAACTGGTATAAACATTGTACATAATCCAGGGGATATTTTCAGCACAGGTTTAAAATAGTCATGCACCTTCCACACTAGCAGGACAAACCCAAATCAGGGTTGCAGAACTTGGTCCACCAGGTTTAAAACCCGTTCCATGGAAAATTAACGGTCTTGGAAGGCAAGCATTTTTCCGAGTATATTCAGCTAAGCTCTTGTTACTATAAAATCTTCTTATAAAACATGTAATTAAACAGTGATTAGTAAACTATGCTGTGCAAAGGAAACCTCTTTCCCCAACACCCATGCTCTCAGCACTACAAGGAGTGCTAGGAAAATTAACCCACTTCCATGCCAAGTTGGCACATGGGGCCCCAAATGCACATTGTCTACCACCTAAGGGACATAGCTAACCCTGCCAGCTGCTGTCTGCTGCAGTCTGCAGCACATGCCAGCCAGAACATGTATGCTGCTCCTTTGCAAAGGAGCAGCAGCTTTTACCACATTCCATTTACCACTAGACCACCCCAGAGAGAGAAGAGCTCATTATTCTTATTAACCTCCCTAGTTTCTCCTCTTAGCACTAACCGGGGTAGAATTTGGCCTGAAATATATTGGCTGTGTCACCAGGCACCAATTTAGTACAGAATTTAAGCAGATCCACAAAGGAACTTAGGGGTTACAATGCTCAGTGTTGCAATGCCTAACTTTTAGATGCTCAGGAAATCACTTGGACAACAATGGGGTCCACAAAGCCCAGGATCTCATTACAGTGCCTGGGGAGAGACAGCAGGCTCCCAAGAATGCAATCTACAAAAGCCAGCAAGCTAGGCGGCTTCCCTCCTAAGATAGCCAATGGGAGTCAGGAGGCTTAGGCATCTAAGAAGTTTCTTTTGAGAATGACCTAGGCCCCTGCCTCATTCCACACAAACAGTTGCCAGAGGTGGTGGTGGTGATGCCTCCTATGTTATAACCTTTAGCACAGAGGTTAGAGCACTCACCCAGGATGTAAGAGGCCCCGGGTTTAATCTTCCACTCTGCCTGAGGGCGAGAAAGGATTTGAACAGGAGTCGCCCACACCTCTCAGGAGCCTACTCTAAAATTGGGCTAATGGATATTCTGAAGTGGGTCTCTCTCCATCTCACCCGTTGAAGCTGTTCCACTTTGGATAAATAATTGAAGAACCATTGGACCAAGAGAGCAACAGTGAGAATGACTCTATAACCCAATGGTTAGCACTCTTCTCAGAGTTAGGAGACCCCTATTCAAATCCGTTTTCCTCCTCAGGCAGAGGGGGGAAATTGACCCCAGGGCTCACACATCCCAGGTGAGTGCGCTAACCACTGGGCTAAAAATTACAAGGTAGGCAAATCCTCCTCCAGCCAGATTTTGAATGGGGCCCACTCTGGTGTGATCGGACCTACTGTCTACTGGATCAGGCCGCATGGATGAGATAGGTGCCCCTCTGCCTATCTTCTCCTGTTTTGTGGATCACTCGGGGACTTAGGTGGGAGATAAGTGTCCAGATATCTGAAGTGAGACATCAGTATGAATGCCCAAAGGTAGAAATATAGATGCTTAAGTGGGTCTTGCCACAAAAATGTAGGTACCTAAACTCACTTGTCACTTACAGGGTTAGGTGGCAGCGGAGTGGGGTTTTTATGGATTGCAGTGGTGCATAAATCTGGGTTTTAGGCATTCAGGCCTTCCATTTGAGAGGGGCCCCAAACAGAATGGTATTACAACCTAGAGCACAAAGTCATGGCGCCAATCAGGTTTGAACCAGCTGCCCCTCTGCAGGTAGGACAGGTCAAGTGTGAGTGACACTGCAGCCTAGGGTGACCAGATGTCCCAATTTTATAGGGACAGTCCCGAGATTTGGGGCTTTTTCTTATATAGGCACCAATTATTCCCCACCCTCTGTCCCAATTTTTCACATTTGCCATCTGGCCACCCTACTGCAGCGCCATACCCTGGTCATAACACCCAGAGTGGGGAGTTGGGCCCAGCCTGTGGGACAAGAGTCGCCGCTATGAGGTAAGTGCAGGGCAAGTTCGCTCTCCAAAACCCTCAGGGCCTCACCTCAGTGGTAACTTTTTTGGAAGGGTGCCAGCCCCCAGTTTCAGATTTTTCCCAGCCCCCAAAAAACCTCTGCCTAAGTCTCTTTGTGGATCCAAGCATAAGTGCTTTGCTGATGCAGGGCCTCAATAAGCAAATGCATTGCCCCAAATTTACCCATGATGTAACTCCATGGATTTTAGTGGTGTAACACACTGAGTAAACTTTGCAGACTTGGGGCCTAAACAGGACAAAGATTTCCTGCCAGGCATAAAACTATATCCTTAAAGAGTCTCTCAGAACCCTCTGCAGGACAGAGGCTGTAGTGTTTGTTCTATCAGTGGAATGATACTTAAGCATTGCTTCAGTTCCTGACACTTACACATAATTATAAGTTTTTCCTATTTAGTTTTTAAACCCTAGTACTGAATGTGTATTTTAGTAGAGTGATACCAAAGTGACTTTTTGCTCTTGACAATAGTTTCAAGTGAGAAACTTAAAGATTATTGACTGTATCTTCCTTCTTAACTTATATGGACCTTCCCATTTCTCAGTAAACTATTTGAAAAATAAACTAGGCCTTCATCTTACTTCCTGTACATACCTAATCATTTGATCTTGTTGCAACACCAAAGATTGCAATTGGAATTTGAGTGTTTGTTAGCATCATGAAAAGCTAGGTGGCAGGTTTCCTTGAGGAAGCAACAACATGCCTGTCCCAGTCTTTAGACAGAGTCGTAAGATATGAACATGAAAAAGCAGGAAGGGATAGACATTCAAGTAAAGTATGTAATTCTCATTTGCCTTCCAAATGAATAGCTCAAGTTTTGGGACAACTCTCTCAAACAAGGCATGGATATAAGCTAAATGCATCAAGTTAAATTGCATTGTGAGATCTTCTATAGTCAATGTGTGTACAAATTAGATTTTAAATATCTCTTAAACCAATATTACAGATACCAATATTATTAGATAGACTTCCTGCGAATCCAGAGATTGCTACAAGAACAGGATCAAATCCTCTGTTGTGTACTTCAAACAATCAACTCTTCCTTCATTTCATCATCAGCAATCCACATACCTCCTTTGTATCTTGTCTTGTGTTATATATATACACACACACACATAAACCACTAAATTAGGAATAATTTATGGAATTCTTCTGTGAAGTCAAAGAATATTTAAAAAGGATCCTGGTCCTGCAGTTGAAGCCAGGTGAGAATCCAACTGCAGGATCAGGGCTAAGATTAAGACTATTTATTCCATGGATGTAAAAGTTGTTGCATTTCTGCTGTATTAACACAGAAATTTAGTTTAAATTATGGTATTTGTTGTTAATTTTTTTAAATGTTTATCTAAAGGAGAAGTGAAAACTGTGTTGGTCTCCCTTCTCAACTCTTAGCCATTCACTATTGCTCCTCCTAACACTTGGCCTTCAGGGGCTAAGATAGAGCCATCTCTATTTTACTTCAACAAGACTCATGTTCTTGATCTTTGTGTTAAATTCAGATTTTTGTCAATGAGGGTTACAGTAGCTGATCATAATTCCTTTTCTGGCCTTAAATTTATGAATCTATGAAAAAGAAATTTAGCATAGAGAGTGAGAATAGAATATCATGACCTGAAAATAGTTTCATGCAGACTAGTACACTAAATTGCTGCTAGATTATGTACCTGAACTTATTCAGTGAAAGTATTACAAGCAACTTCTATTACTCCTGACATATGATGGATGATTAAAATATTTGGGTCACATCACCAATGACAAAATATTGTATTGTTAACATACTTTAAAATGTAGTATAAAATACATCATATAGTTTTACATCAAATGTTAGATATATGTTTAGGATTTGTCATGTGGATTCAAGTCATAGATATTGAACACATGGGAGTTTTAATTTAGTAAATAATGTATTTGTAAATAGATATTTAGTTGTGAGTTAGCCATGATAAAAACTTCTCTCTCTCTCTCTCTCTCTCTCTCTCTCTCTCTCTCTCTCTCTCTCTCTCTCCTGGAACTTGCTGATTTTTTCCATGTCATAGTATTACCATATTCTGATGTTTAACAGCTAAAGCAGACCAACACTGTTGATATATATCTCTCTACTTGGCCAAACATTTTCGATAAAATTGAATTAAACATATGCAAGATCTCTAATTTCTAATTCAAACCTTTTATGAACTAATCTCAAGGAAGTATGTAAATCCTCTTAGTCACTCCACAAGTATATTGTTTGAATATGATTTTTCAGTCTGGCATAAGAATTCCAAGTGGTTTTGCAGATGCCAGATTTCGGGTGCAATATGATAGTGACTTTGCAGAAAGCTCATTTTGCTGCCAGATGACTTAAAAGTGGAGCAACTTTTAAGTTGCTCCCTTTTAATGGGGTGAATGAGTTAATTGTTGTGTCTACCTTCTCTTCAGTAAGCTGTAGGAAAATTATGGTCTGTGAGAAAACAGCTTGATAGGCTTTGGATTTTTCTTACATTTATATGTGCTGAATTTCTGCTCAGAATTGGAAGAAATTAGTTTAAAGAGAGTTAAGTAAGAACAACTTGTAATTGGTTTTAACTACTTGCATGCCATGGCTTTTCATGGGAGACGGAGTAAAGTACCCCAGATTTGTGGGTCTATATAAATGATTGTGATGGGGTCCCTGGGGTGCAGCCTGGGACTGCTGTGCCCCCTTAACTCTCCAGGCTGGGCTGTCTCTCACAGTGCTTTGCTAGTGACAAACAGCAAACCCCTCCAGGCGCTGTGATCACTCTGCACGACAGTATGTGGAGCCACACACCCAGCTAGATTGTATGAATGCTCCCAGAGCCACTCATGAATCACACAGAGAAAGGCATGAGCCAAATCCTCCCAGCTCCCAGCACTGTACCTCAGGAATATACTGTCTTGCACTGCTCAAGATAAGCAGTGCAAATTTATTAATTGGTTCACCACTTCATCAATGGAAAGCGGATATACTCCAGCCTTTGCATACCTGAGCGGATTTGCCAAACACTTCAGGCAAACTCACTGGTAAAGATCAACAGTAAAATAAGTATATAAATAATATCTACAAAAGATAGATTTGAAGTGATTATAAGTGATAGGCAAAAAGACAGAGTTAGTTACCAAAAGAAAAGAAAATATAAGCACTGTCTAAACTCTCAACCCTATTAGACGGGGCAACATCTAGATTAAGCAATTTTTTCTCATCCCACTGGATATTGTAGTTCATAGTACACATAGTACAGAGGCCAGTACCCTCTGTTGGAGTCTTCAGAGTGTCCTTGTTGCTTGCAGCGTAGGTGGGGATAGGAGAATGGCCAAGTATGTAGCCCCTGTGTTCTGTTTTATACCCTTAGTCCATGTGTTTGGAGAACACAAGTCCAGGCATGTCTGGTGGGCACTGCTGAGTCCCCAGGCAAAGTTAAGCAATTCCCCTGGTGTGGCCCTATGCAGGTGAGTCATTGCATTGTAACTCCCTTGTTGGACAATGGCTGTTGATAGTTGTTCAACACCTGCCCGCCTGGGCATTGGTTATTCCCCTGGTTATTGTCTTTGAGGAGCTAATATCTGGGCACTTCCCAAACCCACAGCATATTTTAGTGACAATCATACAACACAGTTCTCATAACTTCATATGCACTAATGATATACATATTCAGATAGAACAGTGACTTTCACCAGATGATAACCTTTCCTCTATACCTTACAAGGCATGCTTTATATGCAAATTCACAATTATATATAAATAAGGAATATGGGAGTTACTGGGCACACCCCCAGGTATAGAATGTCACAATGATTATGAAATCAAGTTTCAAGTACTTAGTGTCGCATTATCAGTAAATGTAAATAGCTATATAGGAGTGTGTCATGACACAGCTAAGTTCAGATGGCATCATGAAAAAGTTTGTGGGATTTCAAACACTGAAGACTCCAAGGCAGAAAAAAAAAGTAAATGTGTACTTCTTGAACATTCTACTATCCAGACCCCAATTCTGCAAATCCATACACACATGCTTATCTTGAAGTACACAAACAGTTACATTGACTTCACTGGGCTACATCTACACTTGAAGTGCTGCAGCTATGCCGCTATAGTGCTTTTGGGGAAGACACTCTAAGCTTACAGGAGAGAGCTCTCATGTAGAGCTTAATTACTCCATCTCCCACAAGGGGTAGCAGTTATGTCAGCAGAAGAAGCACTCCCACCAATATAGCACTGTCTACACTGGTGCTTACGTCGGTGTAACTTACATCGCTCAGGCATGTGGATTATTCACACCCCTGAGCGACATAAGTAAGTTCTAGTGTAAACAAGTCTTGGACTATTTTACATGCTTAAAGTAAGGGATGTCTGTAAGTATTTACTGAATTGGGGACAGAATGCAAAAGATTCTCTCATTCAAACTGTAATATGTTATATTCAATACGTGACAGTGTATATCACTTGTATTCTGCATTCTGGGAAGCATATTGCTTGTGAAGGACAAGTTCTTTCACCAAAAGAACATAACAGTTGTTCATGCTAAATTAAATATCACAAGTAACTGCTACTATATTATCCTTGTGAGATGAGCATTCTTAGGAAAAAAAGTTATGTAGGATTGCGGTCAGGAGTAGACAGTTGACTACAGATTGCATGAAATCCTAAATGAAATCCTATTTTAATGCTGTGCAAAAGAAAATTGGATGCATTCAATTCTAAGTTACTGAGTTCAGCTGATCTGAAGAATGTTCATATCAAACTCAAAGAAGCTTTTAAAATGCCTAGAAAATGTAAAGCCTCAGTGATAGTTTAGTCAGAATTTCAGATTGCGTATTTGTAGGGCGCTACCCAAATTCATGGTCAATTTTGGTCAATTTCATGGTCATAGGATTTTAAAAATAGTAAATTTCAGATAATTAATTCTGAAATTTCAGGGTGTTGTAACCATGTGGGTCCCAACCCAAAAGGGATCATGGGGGGGGGTCTCAAGGCTATTGTAGGGGACCGTGGTATTGCCGCCCCTACTTCTGTGCTGATGCCGGAGGTGGCACTGCCTTCAGAGCTGGGCAGGTGACCAGCATCCGCCTCTCTCCAGCTGTCCGCCTCTGAAGGCAGCACAGAACTAAAGGTGGCAATACTGCGACCCTCCCAGAATAGCTTTGCAACCTCCCCCCTTCCCCCCCCCCACACAACCTCCTTTTGGGTCAGGACCCCCAGTTTGAGAAACACTGGTCTCCCCATGAAATCTGTGTAATATAGGGTAAAAGTACAAAAAAGACCAGATTTCACGGGGGAGACCAGATTTCATGGTCCGTGATTTTACTCAGCCATGAATTTGGTAGGGCCCTACATATATGCTACAGTATGTGGAAGGGTCTCCCAGGTCCCAAAAGTCAAAAATTGATCCTATAATCCTGAGGGGAACAAGAACAGGCCATGTCCACTTTCAATTACCATGTCAGACCTCAGTTATTGCCATGTTGTTGTGTTGCTATCATTACAGTGAGATCTCAAATTCTTAAGAAAAGGGTTTGTCAGCTGTCTGTAAACACTATTGTTTATTGTAGTTCCAAACAAGACAATGGTTAGATCCTAATAAAGTCATGAAGTTACACGAAGGATGCATATGGCCTAGCATCATTCTTTTAAGTTCTGTTTACATATTTTACATATGCATACACCGTTGTCTTCAATGAGGACAGGATTTCACACATATATTATATTATAAGATGAAATCCTGACTCCATTGAAGTCAATGGCATAACTCCAGTGGGGCCAGAATTCCATCCATGGTATTTTTCATCAAAAACACGGCCAATGCATTTTTGTATGTTGAGTTTCCTGACTTAACATAATTACTTTTAAAAAGTAAAATGTGTTTATTTTTCATGGAAACTGCATGTTAAAATATTGTTGATGCTCTTGCAGGGTAGTTCATTTCTCTGGTATTATTTCTCGAGAAAGAAGGCACTTTGCATCTATTTTTGATGCCAGCCTTTTAAACCAGAAAAAAACACAGGGTGAAATTCCTGGCTTTGATGAGTTCAAGTTTTGTCATTGACTTCAACAGAGTCAGGATTTTACCCATACTTTACAGTTTCTTTCCATCTATGGATGTTTGTAACATAGTCAGCAGTTATTTAATTAATAAGGTCCAGATGTTGAGAACAAACTGCATATCGTGTCAATTTTGTGATTATTCTCCTCCAGAGTTGATTCTTTTAATTTGCCACCCAGGATATTTGAGTAGCTTCACTGAGGTTTCTGTATCTGATTCAGACATGATACATAGTCTGAGGTTAATGATCTGTCATGTTCTTTGGATTCAATTTCTGTTTGGCTACCAAGGGAGTTTTATCTGTAATGGCACCATTACTCCAAGGAATAGCTAATCTTTCTTTGGAATCTGATATTATTCTATCTAACCTTTACTTAGAGCTTTCTTTGTGGTAGGAGGCAGGCAGCGGGGTCTGCTACCCTTACCTTTCCTTCAGCTTCTTCAAGAGGGAACTTCAAACCCTTTCCCCTTCTAATACCTTCCCGTTGTGCTCACCCTCCTCAAATTAAGGAAAGCTATAAATCTCACTAAAACTTATGGAGGAGATTCTCCTCATGCTGTTACCCTCTATATACTGCTATGATGGCATTTAGGAACTGGGGAGAGTTTCCCTGGTGCAGGCATAGCATAGAAGCGCCATTGGTCTACTCTGGGCAGGTCAATAAGTGGGGCCTGCTGGAGCAAGGGCAAGGCCTGGTGTGGGAATGGGTGAGGTCATAGCACAGAGAGCTACAAGTGATTCTGTGCTTCTCTGGACTGCAGAGCAGCCCATAGCCAACCCTCAGGAGGCTGCCATAAATTAGAAGAGCTGGGGGCTTTACATTGTTTCTTAGAACTGCCCAGAATCTCGAGGGTATAAAAGTAGGCTAAAACCATCTTGCCCTCACCTCTCCCTCTCCTTATGCTGCTTCTCCAGGAGATGCAGAACAAAGTCTCAGTCTATATGTTAGCTAGGTTTCAGATTTCTGACTTCAGTCATACACTGTTCAAAAAGCATGGTTAGAATATTTTTAAAACTGGGAAAGTTTATATTCCCCTCCCACCACCACACACACACACTTCCCTGACACACAGACAGCTGAGGGATTTTACTCAGACATTAAAGAAATATTCACCTTCAGCCAGAGACCAAAAATGGAAAATTTCAACCCAAAAGCTGGATAAATTGGAAAGTTACAAGCATAACAAAATGAGGGGGCAAAATGGAAACTCTTTGATAACCTTTATGGTAACATATTAGACGTTATCAGTGACTGCTATAGAACTACTCAGCTCTTCAAATTGTCTTAATTATAATTATCTATCGCTGTATAGACTGGAATGCAACTTTTCCAGCCCTAGATTTCCAAATCTCATAACCTTACACTTTGTCCAAGTTATTACAATTAATCTACTTCAACTTTGCAAAGAAGTACTGGTTGTTACTCAGTAAATTTACAGTATTTGGCTGGGAAGTAATTAAACAATAGAATAAGAATTAAAAGACTTCCCAAGAGGCCTAATTTTCCTTTAGACTGAAGAAAAACAAATAGAATTAACCAAAATGGACCAATGTGAGGTCAGATCATCATGCAGGAGATTGAACTTCATACAGAAAAAGAGAAGACAGTCTAGAGATACAAAAAAGTGGGAAGACAGTCTGAGCATTAATATGTTGAATGGAAGTGAAACAGATGAAAAGAGGGGGAGACAGGAGAATGGGAGGTTGCAATACTCAAGATAGGAAATTAGAGCATGAACCAGAACCTTGGAAGTAAGGATAGAGACATGCAGCTGGAGATACTCGACCCAGAGCCTTCAAAGGAGTTGAATGCCTCCTTGTATTCAATGGGAGTGGAAGGAGATGAGGACCAATATAAAGAAAGAAAGGCCAGAATTAGATGAGAGCTAGGCATGTATGGAGAAAGAATCACTCAACTGTGAGCCTGGTTGATGGTGAGGATGGTAGTAATGTCAAAAGCAATGGAGAATATGGGAAGAGGGAAGGGTGTATGTAATGAATGAAAAGGTAATGAAGGGAAAGGTAATGAATTTGGTTCTGGACATGCTGAGTTTGCGTGGTGGGCGAGTTTCCCAAGGGGGTATTCAAAAGTCAGTTAGAGATGCATGACAGGATAGATCATGAAAGACCAATAACAGAGAGTTAGATGTGGAACTCATCAGTGTAGATGCAAGAACTGGATCGGTAAGGTCTTCCAGTGAGTGTGTGTAGACAGAGAAGAGGCTGGGGACAAAGACAGAATCCAGGGGTCTCCAACAGTGAATGGGAGAAGGAGTCCTGCAAAGACCAATAGAAGCACAATCAGTTAAATGAGAGGATTACAAAGGTTCTTTAATTATGGCCAGCATAAAACGAACCCACACAGATGAGCCTGGTTTTGAACTTCACTTCATTTTGCAGTCTGGGTAGGACATTCACACAGCATGTAAATCTACAAATGTCCCCGCACCCTGCCCTCCAGCCAGCCATGTGGTCTCTCTTTCCCTCAGACCTTATTTACGAATGTGTTACTCCAGGTTTACATCCGCATAACCCTATTTAAAGTTGAATTCCAAATTCCATTTAAATTTAAATTTTGCATTTATACTCAGGTGTAAAACTGGAAAAAACAATGGTGAATCAGGCCCCTAGTCCAGTGGTTCCCAAACTTGCTCTAGTTTGTTTACCTGCCGCATCCACAGGTTTGGCTAATCACGGCTCCCAGTGGCTGCAGTTCGCTGTTCCAGGGCAATGGGAGCTGCTGGAAGCGGCAGCCAGTACGTCCCTCAGCCTGCGCCACTTCCAGCAGCTCCCATTGGCCTGGAGCAGCGAACCACGGCCACTGGGAGCCACGATCGGCCGAACCTGTGGACGTGGCAGGTAAACAAACCAGCACGGCCCGCCAGGGCCTTTCCCTGCACAAGCGGCAGAACAAGTTTGGGAACCACTGGCCTAATCAATAAGCTCCTCTAGACAAAGACTTGTTTTTTCTTATATTTGTGCAGCACTAAATGCTTTTAAAAAAACTTTGCCATCTAAGATGATAACCAATTCATTTTAAACTGAAGAAACAGGCATGTCTGAATGATTGCTTTCATTTTTTTTTAATCTGGGAACATCTCTTCTTTGTGTATCAATAGGCACCATCCTACCAAAAGCTTGGGTCTAGCTAATTAAACCCGCTTGATTTAATCTTTGTTAGGGTATGTCTACACTACGGGATTAATCCGAATTTATATAATTCGAATTTGAAAAACAGGTTGTATAAAGTCGAAATGTATGCGGCCACACTAAGCACATTAATTCGGTGGTGTGCGTCCAAGTACCGGGGCTAGCGTCGATTTCTGCAGCGTTGCACTGTGGTAGCTATCCCATAGCTATCCCATAGTTCCCGCAGTCTCCCGCGCCCATTGGAATTCTGGGTTAAGATCCCAGTGCCTGATGGGACAAAAAACATCGTCGCAGGTGGTTCTGGGTACAGCCTCACCTCCCTCCCTCCCTCCCTCCCTGCATGAAAGCAACGGACGGCAGACAACCATTTCGCGCCTTTTTTCCTGGGTGGGTGAACACTGCAGACTCCATACCACGGCAAGCATGGAGCCCGCTCAGCTCAAGACAGCAGTTATGAACATTGTAAACACCTCGCGCGTTCTCGTGGAGTTTATGCTGAGCCAGGACCAGAAAAACAAGGCGAGGAGGCAGCGGCGGCGGCAGTGCAGCGACAAGCATGATGAGGACATTGACATGGACACGGACACGGATACAGAATTCTGTGAAACCACGGGCCCCGATGCTTTGGAGATCATGTTGTTAATGGGGCAGATTCTATCCATGGAACGCCGATTCTGGGCATGGGAAACAAGCACAGACTGGTGGGACTGCATAGTGTTGCAGGTGTGGGATGATTCCCAGTGGCTGCGGAACTTTCGCATGCGTAAGGGCACTTGCATGGAACTTTGTGACTTGCTGTCCCCTGCCCTGAAACGCCAGAATACCAAGATGAGAGCAGCCCTCACAGTTGAGAAGCGAGTGGCGATACCCCTGTGGAAGCTTGCAACGCCAGACAGCTACCGGTCAGTCGGGAATCAATTTGGAGTGGGCAAATCTACTGTGGGGGCTGCTGTGATGCAAGTAGCCAAAGCAATCACTCAGGTGCTGCTACAAAAGTTTGTGACTCTGGGAAATGTGCAGGCCATAGTGGATGGTTTTGCTGCAATGGGATTCCCTAACTGTGGTGGGGCGATAGACGGAACCCATATCCCTATCTTGGCACCGGAGCACCAAGCCACCGAGTACATAAACCGCAAGGGGTACTTTTCAATGGTGCTGCAAGCACTTGTGGATCACAAGGGACGTTTCACCAACATCAACGCGGGCTGGGCGGGAAGGGTTCATGACACTCGCGTCTTCAGGAACACTACTCTGTTTAAAGGGCTGCAGCAAGGGACTTACTTTCCGGACCAGAAAATAACCGTTGGGGATGTTGAAATGTCAATAGTTATTCTTGGGGACCCAGCCTACCCCTTAATGCCATGGCTCATGAAGCCATACACAGGCAGCCGGAACAGGAGTCAGGAGCTGTTTAATTACAGGCTAAGCAAGTGCAGAATGGTGGTAGAATGTGCATTTGGCCGTTTAAAAGGTCGCTGGCGATCATTATTGACTCGCTCTGACCTCAGCCAAAGAAATCTCCCCATTGTTATTTCTGCTTGCTGCGTGCTCCACAATCTCTGTGAAAGTAAGGGGGAGACCTTTATGGCGGGGTGGGAGGCTGAGGCAAATCGCCTGGCTGCTGATTGCGCGCAGCCAGACACCAGGGCGATTAGAAGAGCACACCAGGAAGCGCTGTGCATCAGAGAAGCTTTAAAAACCAGTTTCATGACTGGCCAGGCTACAGTGTGAAATATCTGTTTGTTTCTCCTTCATGAAAACCCGCCCCCTTTATTGACTGATTTTCTGTAAGGAACCCCCCATCCCCCTTCCCCCAGCTTTCTTTCAAACCAAATAAAGTCACTATCATTTAAAAATCATTTATTCTTTATTAATAGATTAGAAAAAGAGGGAGGGAACCCGGGTGGTATTTGGGAGGAGGATTGCTGGGAAGGAAAAAGCCACTAAGAAAAGGTTAAAAAAATGACAGCCTTTTGCTTGGGCTGTCTACTGGGGTGGAATGGGAAGGTGTACGGAGCCTCCCCCCCACCCCCCACGTTCTTACACGTCTGGGTGAGGAGGATACGGAACATGGGGAGGGGGGAGGGGGGAACAGGGGCTGAAGCGGCAGTCTGTTTTCCTGCAGCCGTTCCTGAAGCTCCACCAGACGCCGGAGCATGTCTGTTTGCTCACGCAGCAGCCCTAGCGTTGCATCCTGCCTCCTCTGATCTTCCTGCCGCCACCTCTCATCTCGAGCGTCTCTCCTGTCATCACGTTGGTCCCTCCTGTCCTCACGTTGGTCCCTCCTGTTCTCACGTTCACTGGCTTCTTTCCTATACTTTGAAACTGTTTCCTTCCACTCATTCAGATGAGCTCTGTCACTGCGGCTGGATTCCATAATTTCAGAAAACATCTCGTCTCGCGTTCTCTTCTTACGACGCCTTATCTGTGATAACCTTCGGGACGGAGGAGGGAGGCTTGAGGAATTTGCAGCTGCTGTAGGGAGGGGAAAAAAGAGAGAATTGTTTAAAAAGATACATTTTGCAGAACAATGCTTATACTCTTTCACGGTGACCAACACTATTCACATTACATAGCACATGTGATTTCTGTGCAAGGTCGCATTTTGCCTCTTAATGCTGAGTGCCTGTGGCTTTGCTGCTAGAGATCACAGGTCTGGGCAACAGAATTCGGCTTGCATGCGGCCATGGTAAGCCATTGTCTTACAGCTTCTGCGCCCTCCTTTCCCACATACCAAGCATAGCCTGTAGAGTGCTGCAGTTTTTCTGTTAACATTCAGCAGCAGCAGAAAACAAACTAACCCCCCTCCTCCTGCCATGAATTCTCTGGGATGATCGTTGTACCCCTCCCCCCCACCGCGTGGCTGGTATCAGGGAAGATCCCTGCAGGAACCAAACTAACCCCCCCCCCCGCCGCCGCCCCCCTCCCGCCATGAATTCTCTGGGATGATCACGGTACCCCTCCCCCCACCGCGTGGCTGGTAACAGGGAAGATCCCTGCTAGCCAAACGCGAAAAGCTCAGGGCCAATTTCCCATCTGCGCTTGGCTAACTGCAGGGAAGGATTTATTTTCCGCCACAGGCAAACAGCCCAGTAGGAACGGCCACCTCTGTCCCCTTAATTAAGTTCCCGTATTTCAACCAGGTTACCAGGAGTGATATCACTCTCCTGAGGATTACACAACAAGATAAAGAACGGATGTTGCTTGAATGCCAGCAAACACCGGGACCATATGCTGCCAGGCTTTGTCAGGCAATGATACCAGATTACTTGCTGCAAGCATGGCGTGGTCAAGTGTCCTACCATGGAGGACGGAATAAGGATGCACTGCCCAGAAACCTTGTGGCAAGGCTTTTGGAGTACCTCCAGGAGAGCTTCATGGAGATGTCCCTGGAGGATTTCCGCTCCATCCCCAGACACGTTAACAGACTTTTCCAGTAGCTGAACTGACCGCGAATGCATCCCAAGTCCTCAGGGCAAAGTAATCATTAAAAACCGTTTGCTTTTAAAACAAGTTTTATATTTTAAAAGGTAAACTCACCTGAGGTCCCTTCCATGGGGTCAGAGTCTTGGGTACTGGCTTGGGAGGGTTGGGAGAGTACTTCAGTCAGGGTGAGAAAAAGATCCTGGCTGTTGGGGAGAACGGAGTGCTGTGTGCTCTCTGCAAGCTCATCCTCCTCCTCCTCCTCCTCCTCTCCCCCATCGGCAGAATCCTCAGGTGTCGCTGATGAGACTATCCCCGACCCGGAATCCACGATCACAGGTGGGGTAGTGGTGGCAGCCCCCCCTAGAATTGCATGCAGCTCGGCGTAGAAGCGGCATGTCCGCGGCTCTGACCCGGAGCGACCGTTTGCCTCCTTTGTTTTTTGATAGGCTTGTCTGAGCTCCTTGACTTTCACGCGGCACTGATCTGAGTCCCTATTGTGGCCTCTCTCCATCATGCCCTTGGAGATTTTTTCAGAAGTTTTGGCATTTCGTCTTTTAGAACGAAGTTCTGCAAGCACTGAATCCTCTCCCCATACAGCGATCAGATCCAGTACCTCCCTCACGGTCCATGCTGGTGCTCTTTTTCGATTATCAGCCTGCATGGTTACCTGTGCTGATGAGCTATCTGTGGTCACCTGTGCTCTCCACGCTGGGCAAACAGGAAATGAAATTCAAATGTTCGCGGGGCTTTTCCTGTCTACCTGGCCAGTGCATCCGAGTTTAGATTGCTGTCCAGAGCGGTCACAATGATGCACTGTGGGATAGCTCCCGGAGGCCAATACCATCGAATTGCGGCCACACTATCCCTAATTCGAAATGTTAAAATCGATTTTGGCGCTACTCCGCTCGTCGGGGTGGAGTACAGAAATCGATTTAAAGGGCCCTTTACATCGAAATAAATAGTGTTGTTGTGTGGACGGTTGCAGGGTAAATTCGAATTAAAGCTGATAAATCCGAATTAAAGTCGTAGTGTAGACCAGGCCTTAGTGTTACTGTCCTTTTCAACGTCCCTTTTGAGAGCAAAGCAGAAGGAATTTTTATTAGTGTTACTCTAATGCACGTTGCATATTGTTTCATGTTATTGAATTATACCTTTTATCCCCTGCCAAAATGTGATGACAATTGGAAAGTGTATGTTTAAAAATACAGATATCCTTTGCCCTTCCCCTCCCCCAGCTGCACTTCCCTCAATCCTGTCCTGAACTATGTTTTTAATTATTAATACATACAGAACATACAGGACCTAATTATCCTCTGGGATGCAAGTGGAGTCATCCTACTGAAATCAATGGGAGTTGTGTGCATGTATCAGAGGACACAAATTGGCTCAGTATGTTTAATAAAAATAATCTTCCCCTCTGCCCTGTCTCCCAGCAAATTCTCATTTGTAACCCTTGTATCATTCATAATTAATACTACACATGTGTTAAAAATGAAAACCCTCTTTCTACCATGTCCCCACACTTATTGTTAATAAATGTGTTTATAATTAACATTTTCTCCTCCTGCCTTCTTCTTGCCAGTAGCAGATTCTCTTCCCTGATCCCTCTTTTATGAGCCATAATGAATACATTTAAAATTAAGATCATCTCCTCTAGCTGTAGGAATCCCTCGCCATCCAGTTTTCATCTTCAGAGCCTGGAAATATTTTGGAGACAGATACAAATGCTCCTCTCAAGATGACTGCCACTCCTTCATACTGATTTTCACTGGCTGTTTCAAGCAGGAGCAAACCAGAACTCTTCTGAGGAAAGCAGTCCATCTGCCACAGCCAGCTAATGCTTTCAGATTAACAGAACATGAAAAAACAAGGCTAGCAGGAAGGGGGGACAAATTGGCAAACAAAGTGGGATAAGCCCATATTTTTCATGCCAACCTATGCATTTATCATATTTAAAAATCTCTGGTGAAAAGCATGCTGCAGTGCTAGTTTAGAGAACTCATGAATATGGCTTATAACTGTAGAATACTGTCTTCTTCAATGAATGTACTTGCCTCCAGACCATTATTAATTGGCATGAAACAATTCTGCTAATGATATTCTTTCATCCAATCATACTGGTAGGACAAATACCATAAGATAAGACTCTCTACTTATGAAAAACTAGTACAGAATAGAAGCAGAGAGACAGATGATTAAACCTAAGCTTATTTCTGTAATAAAACAACACAAGTTGCAGCTACTGTAGAACCCCCATTTTAGAAAAAAAACGTAGATTTTGATTTTATTAATTCCTCAACGTTAATAAAAGTGAGCCTCTCAAAATTACACTAGGTATGATGCATAAATTGCAGTATGGTGCACATGTCACTTTCTTCCTGTCCTTCAAATGACTGTGTAACTTTAGCGCCCTCGTGGCCAAGATGGAGTCTGTTCTGCAGGCAGCTCTGGCCAAGAGAAGGTGCACGCAGGAATGCAGCAGGAAGAATCCCTTCCACCCCAGGGGCACCTGTTCCAACCCCCCCAGAGTGACCACACACACACACCAGAAAAGTACAATGGATATAAGAAAAGGGAAATATTTATTTACAAAGGGATGAGGGAAGAAAAACAACAAGGGGAAATATAGGAGACGTAGTAAAACAGGGCTGCATCCAAACCAAGGCCCCACAGCCCCAGTGGTAGCACAGTCTGAAAGGGCAGACACTGAGCAATGTGTCTGCACACAGAGTTCAGGAGTCCTGAGCAAAGTTCCAGGCCAGTGGTGAGTCTTGGGTGCTCCTGGTCCTCTTTGGCACCAGTGAACTTTCCCCAACAAACCCCTCCGGTGCCCTCTTTTGCCACTCTCTGCAAAGCCACACAGAGCGACCACCTCCCCACTTAACTAGCTACAGCCTCCCTCCTTGTTCCCAATGCAGAGTCACAAGCCCTAGTACTCAGAGCCCCATGTAGCTCTGGGCAGCAGTAATACTGGGTCCAGTTCCGGTCTGTCCTTCTCGAGTGATTCCTCCCTGGCACAGTGCTCCTCCTGGCTCCTGTCCTGGGGTGTCCCTGATCAGCCGCCCTGGCCTTCCCAGGCTTCAGGCAAGTTCTCTGCTGCTTCCTTTGTGAGGGCCTGCGGGCTGCTGCCTCTCTCTCCCTCTGAGCTTCAGAGCCAGAGTTTCCCTCCTTTTTTCTCATTCTCCCCCCCTCCCCGGAAAAAGATTTAAAGGGGCCATGCTCTAAACCCCAAAGGGGTTACAACTGCAAAGTGATTCCAATGCACTGAAGGCACGTTGACTTGTCTTCATCTACATCACTTTCATTAGGGAATTAAAAAAAAAATTCCCATCAGAAAAAATGGTTCGTATAATTGGTCATGGGTAAGATCGGTGTTTGTAGAAATCTACTGCATTGTTTATCTCAAGGCTTGGATAACTCAGTAAAAAGCACAATATGCATACCTAGGGTATGTCTATACTACAAGCGCTACAATAGAACAGTTGCAGCTCTGCAACTACACTGATGTTGCACAGACACCTGCTAAAGTGACAGAAGGTGTTTTTTCCATAGCTGTAGTAAATTCACCTCCTCCAGAGTTGGTAGCTAGGTTGACAGAATTCTTCTGTTGACCTAGTCGTATCTACATCGTGGCTTAGGTTGGCTTAACTATGTGAATTTTTCACACCCCTGTGCAACATAATTAGGTCAACTTCAGGATATGTCTACACCAAAGGTTCTCAAACTGGGGGGGGGCATGGAATGTATTCTGGGGGGGTAGGTGAGAAGCTTTAGGGGGAAAAAACCTGCACACATTTTACCCACAGCAATGAATAGTCCATGCCACTCTTATTTCCGTGCTGCTGCTGACGGTGGCGCTGCCTTCAGAGCTGGGCAGTCGAAGAGCAGCAGCTGCTGGATGCCAGTTCTGAAGGCAGTGGAGAAGTGAGGATGGCAATGCCAGTAAGCAGTATCTCACTTATAATTTACATTACTGTATATTTAGTTGGCTCTGTTTGAATCAATGCCTTGCTGTTTTTAATATTTAGTGAGAGTTGCATGTTGATTTTTTTAAATCAGTATTTGTACTTGTGGAGTGGGGGGGCATAAACTACTACACACACAAAGAAGGGGAGCACAATTAAATCAGCTTGTGAAGCACTGGTCTACACCACAGTAGCACAGCTATGGCGCAGCAGCTGTGTTACAGTCGCGTGGATTTCTCCTACATCGATGGAAGTAGTTCTTGCATTGATGTAGGTAATCCACCTCTCCAAGAGGTGGGAGCTACGTTGACAGAAGAATTCCTAGTTCTAGGTCAACCTAACTATGTTGCACAGAGCACAACGTTTTTCACTGCCCTGAGCGATGTAGTTAGATTGACCTACGTTTTTAGTGTAGAGAAGACCCGTAAGCCCTGATTCTACAAATTCTTACGTACTTGATTAACTGTATGTACTGCAAGTCACTCCATTGAATTGAATGGGTCTACTCAGAGTGTGTGATGGTAAGCATAGGAGTATGTTTTTGCAAGAGTGGGATCCTAGATAGATTCTAGTTAGATCATTACACTATCTTGTGGGGTGCAGAAGGTGTGGTAGAGACTCTATCCCAGAGGAGCCCCTTGCTTCCCAGTTATGTCAGTTTGAGTGGTACAAAGGAACATATCAGGGTTAAGTGTGTGAAGTGTAGCATTTCTGCAAAAGGAAGAAAGTTTATCTGCTGCAAGCCTTTCTGCTGGCAGTTTGATACACTTTTATCTCTGAATAGCCTAATATCCAGCTATCAGATTTTTCCTTTAGTGGATGAAATTAGCGAAGTTAATAGTGTAAATTCAGTTCTGTAACTACATTAGTTTCTAAAGTAATTAAAGAAAGGGAAATTACTTAGTGGAAATAAAATATGATGGGGAATATACTGTATAATGTGTAATTTGTTTAAATTTTCTATTTGGGAGGCAAGCTACTTCTATTTACGTCCATTTAACAAAATTAAGCATTTCCATGTAGCCCATTTCTAACACAGCTTTTAAAAAGACAAGCAAAAGTATTAGTAATGTTAGAATGGATAGAACTTACATTGTCAACTAAGCATGACAAATGACTTTTACTATATGATCTACACATCCTGTCCACAAGGTAAGAATCTTCCTATATTAAAACTTTACATTGGGTTTCAGAAGCCAGAAAGCCACGAATATATTAATGCATTCCTTAAAGACACCACGAGCCTTTTAACAATCAGAACTGATTGTGATCAAGTTCAAGGTAGGTGACTTTTCCCATGACCTCCATTAAAATCTTTGGACGTCCCTTCTCTTATACTGATTGCATCCCTTATATGCGCTTGACCTGTACTGACATTTGGGGTCAAACCAGGCTTAAAGTTACACTGCGGCATCTAATCTTTCCTCTGCTGGGTCAGTGGTTAATGCAGCTGTTTTGTATTTAACACCCCGACACTGTGCCACCTCCCAGAGTGCTAAGGTGTTGTGGGAAATGAATACCCATCTTATTGAAATACACCCCCAAGAATTTTAGAAAATGCAAGTCTTCTTTGTGAGATATCTTGCTGAGATTCAGTTCCACTGACCCTCTGTTGAGGGCTTAAATGTCAAATGTTTAACCTGAGCAAAGAATAATAAACAGAGCAAATGGAGTTATTGACAAGCAGTCCTTTGCTTTAAGTGAAATTCTAAATGTACACGTTGAGGATATTTTTAGCTTTGGAACGTGCATGTAATTTTAAAAGAGCTTGGGGAGTATTTATTCACTCACTATTTCCACTTTGGCTCTTAGGACTCCTTCACGATCACCAGAAGGGGACACCTGCTAGAAATAAAAAACGGGGAAAAAATAACAACTGGCCATTTTTTGCAAAGCTGTTGCTTGCAACTGCTGGAATTTAATTCATGTGCTCATTTAATTCCTACAATGCATGCCTCTTATATTCAGTAGAAAGCTCTGCAAGGCTATTCATTTAGTGCTACTGGTAATTACACTAATTTCAGTGACCCTGGGTGCAGTGGAATCTTTCTGTGGGGCAACTTTTCAGTGTGATAGGGGAACTACAGTAGGCAGGTCCCAGTAAAATATTGGAAAATGAGTTTCCCCAGCAAACACTCTGAAATAACTTCCCTATAAAATGAGCACCCTAAACAATTTGCTTTTTCATTCTTACTGTTGGGTAAGTTATTAACCAAATTTGTGCCATTCCCAGGTCTAAGTAAGGGGAATACCTTCTCATAGCAGTAATCCCTTAGCTAAGAGTGGGGAAATGGTAAAAGGAAAACTTTTAAGGGTGCCCATTGTAAGATCACCACTTCATGATCGATGTTGCATTGTTTAAAGCCATCACGGTCATTAAGGACGCAGGTACATAATGTCATTGATAGATGAGCAATCTATTCCAATGTGATGTACCCTAATTCTCTCTACTGGATTCTGGACACCAACCAATTATTGGATAATGAATGGTGGATAGCTGATGACAAAGCTATTTGTTCAGGCCCATATTCAGCAAGATACCTAAGCACGTACTTAATTTCAAGCATGTAAGTATACACATGCTTAAAGTTAGGCTTGAGTTTAAGTACTTTGAGAAACAAGGGCCTTCAGAAGAAAGAAACATGACAGAGAAGGAAAGAATTACTGGAATAATTAAACAAGAAAAATAAGGAAAAGAAGAAAAGGCTTCACACAAAGCACATGGGAATGCAAAAGTTCTGGGTTTGCTTGTTTAATAACCCTTTCATACTCAGGAGTGGCAATAAGTATAGTCTAAGTGGAAGTTAGTGGTGGGATGTTATCCCATTGAAGTCTATGAGAGCACTTATGTCAGTAAAGTTAAATACGTGCTTAAGTACTGTGCTAGTTTTAGCCCTGAATAAAATAGAGCTTTGTGGAGAAATTTGAAGGAGGAGTGAGAGATTATTAACTATTAAATTGATGTGAGGCTAGGTATATCACAAGTAAAGAAATGATCCCTGGCCCAAGGAACATTAACTGTATCCTTGACATGTCAGACCAAATTAGGATCACAAAATGGATAACAACAAACGGGGAAGGGGAGAGGGGAAGTGACTGGAAAGGGAGAGAAGGGTGAGAGCAACAATAATTAGATTACAGCTATGCTGAAATATATGTACACATTGTGATGGGTATATCGATTTGTGTTCTTCTTTGTATGCATGTGTTACCTTTCTTCCCCCTCATTTCCAATAAAGAAATTAAGGAGAAACATGTTAGAAAGATATGAATGAGATGAGGGAGATGGCTTGGAGACCAGCGTGGAGTGGTTATAGGTTCCTGGTCCAGGATGTGTTGCACCAGAGAGCCTAAGAACAGGGGCAGGGAGACCATCCTGATCAAGGTGTTCTCAAAAATGGGATGTCAAAATAAAAATTCAGTAGCAACTTCAGTGTTTGGCAAAAAACAAAAAGCACTACCTGAACTGAGACCAAGGGACAAGTTTGGCTCAAAAGGTCCCAGCCACTGGAACTGTTCCAAATCAGGCAGAAACTCCCAAATCCTACCTAGTAGAGACCCCAAAATCCAGAGGAGATCCAGAGGAATTGGATTCATCTTCAGTTTTCCCCAACACAACAAAGAGAGGATCTGGGACCTGCAGGTATTCTGTCAGCAAGACAGTTCCTCCACAGGGAACTCCACACACCTCAACAGAAATGAGAGCACGGGCTGGAAGACTGATCAGACCTTAGAAACTTGATCTTTAGAATACTAATCAGGAATATTTAAATTTAATTGATATGGGAACATAGTAGTGTAAACAGTTTTAAGGAATTTGAAGTTTATTTTGAAATGTTGGTTTAGATTTTTGTTTATAATTTAGGTTTTATTTGATTATAAAGAAAGGGAGATGTGGAGTGGTTATGGAGTTTCTGTTCCTTCACAGTTATGAGAGAGGACCAGGATGTGTTGCTGGAGGGAGTTTAGTAAATGGGGGAACTTTCTGGTCAAGGAGTTATCTATTTGCTGATTAAAACATGGTTCTTTGTGCTTGTCATCACACTACAAACAAGAATGAGGATGTTATTCCCAAAACAAGGGGCTGCATGAAAGAAAGTGTGACAAGAAAAGATGAAAGGAGTATTGAGGCTGATGTCACTTATGGGGCAAAGAGGGAAAGGGGAAGGGGGGAGAAAAGAGACCAGGCCAGGGATATGCAGAAGTTATTTGATGCAGGGCCTTGAAAGTAAGGACAAGAATTATGAACTTGGGGCCTACTCCAAAGCCTACTGAAGTCAATGGGAATCTATCTATTGATTTCAATGAACCTTGGATCAGGTCTTTGATGTGCACTGTTCGCTAGCCTTAAGTGGAGGAATGCATATGTACGAAAGGTTAATGATTGTACATGGTGAAAGGAGAAAACAGCATCTTTCCAAAGTTCCTTTTGGGCTTGGAAAGTTACTATCTTATTAGTCGCACCTAAATGAACTTTTCTGGGGTGGGGGGGGAAGCTTTGAGAAAACATGGTTCAGCTGATTTTGAATTATGTATTTTGATTTAAACACACAATACACACACCTCCCAGAAAGTACTTAAAAATGCAAATCTGTAACAACAACAGGAGAGTCCTGACCTGCAAACATTCGGGAATGGCAGTACTCCTAGATCCCCAGCTTGTTTCAGATTATCCTATAGCAGCAGTACAGTTTTCTTCCACCTCCATCCACAAAGAGACAATCTCTCCTCAGCAGTATGCACTGAGCAATGCAGCACAAAAAGTTATCTGATCACTGATAAAAACAGAAAGTCAAGTAACCCTGGCTTCATTTGACGTCTATGCAAAAACCTTCGATTGAGTTCATGGGGCAAGGAGTTTGAGTTCCTACGGCCCACCTCTAATCTGAGATTCCTTTTGTTAATAAAACACTAAAATCCATTTGAATAGTAAGTATTTGTCCTTGCAGTAAACAAGTTTAGAAGATTTGGTTCTCATTTGTTCCAGCAAAAGAAACTCAAACAAAGAGAAAAAGAAAACAGATCAGCACTGGAGTGATTTAAAGCAGTCTCACTAATTGTGTTCTAAGGCAGTACACAATCCTAGCATTAATCAACACTTTGCAAGTGATGTCTGTCAACAATCAACAGGAGGGAGAAATGATCTGATACCCAGGTACACTTAGGCTGCTTTACACCTTTCTAGCAAGATAGAGGATCCATAGAGTATGTCAGATTACCGGTGCCTATGTTAAGACCCCTTTACACTGCCAGAGCAGTGTACAGCAGCCTGATTGTAAGTGAGAATCTGGCCCCAAATGTCTTTTTTCCTGCATTAGTTTTGTGTTCACCTAACAGGTCTTTGTTTGAAACCTGAAAAAGGCTACTCCCATTATACAATGCACACTCCACATTTATTCTTATCCAGAGAGTGTTCACCCAGAATATGGTATTCACACCTTAATTCTCAGCAGCTTCACCCTATTACAAGGCTGAAGAGCTGATACTAAGTAAGATAATACCAGCAGAAATAGAAATATACCAAGAAATAAACCTGCATGTGGTTTTTAATCCAACTCAGAAAGTAGATCATTGCTGGGAAGCATTAAAATCCTTTAAAAAAAAAAAGCTAGATTATTACAGATCATTTTTATTTTCCACCAATGCTCCAGTACTGTCGGTTCTCTGAATAATTCACTTAATATTTTTTAAAGATGCGTGGCACAGCAGTAGCATACAATGGGACATGAATTATAGTTATCATTTCAGATGAGGCGTGTTGAAAGAGCTAGTACTGACGCAATTGGCAGCCTTGGAGTTTGCCTTCTTATTACTACCATCTGTGTCAACTTGGAGTATCCATTACAAAGGGGAAAAAGCAGGAATTCTTTCGTGTGTGTGTGTGTGTGTGTGTGTGTGTGTGTGTGTGTGTGTGTGTGTGTGTGTGAGAGAGAGAGAGAGAGTGTGTGTACGTGACCCTGCTTAGAGGACCTTTAGAGATCTGTAGCTGAGACTGGAAGTGGTGCTTATTCTCTACTGAACGTAGTGGAAAGTTTCAATGGCTAGGTAACTGTTCCATTTGACAGATTATAAGCAAAATACAGCAGTAAAATTCTCCTTTTCTTCTTTTCTATATACCTTTCCTCAGTCTCATTTCCCCCACTGACTGTCATGATGAAAAACAATATTTTGACCTTCTTGAACTTCATGTATATGATGACAATGGTCTTTTATAACCTTGGGAGCTTTTTTTAACTGGTAGAGTAGTGCTTTAACTTTTTATAACAGAACTAGATTGCCAGCTGAAAATGAGTGAAGAACAACTCCTTTGCTGAATGTGTGAAGCAGTTGGCATGCAAACCTGTTTGGAAGCAACCTGAATTATTTCAGGGAATTTAAGCGGATTGCAACCAACTGCAAGTTTAAGATCCAAAAAAATACTGCTGATGTTGGATTTTTAGATTCCCTTAATGTATTTATAGGAATATGACATCATTTCTGAAGACGTAGTGTAAAGTTTGTAGAACTACGGACCATACACACTTCAACCAAGGATTCAGCAGAGACCAGTATCTTCAATATAAGGGGTGGGATAGGACAAAGTTTGTCACTCCATATTTACGGATCATGGACAACTTGGCACAACTCCAATGCTACCTTCAAGTCCCTCAAGAAGACTCACCCCTGTTGTGATACCTGCAAGAAAATGGCAGCTGCCAATGGCTAGACAGATGGTAAATCGTAACTATTTCTTATTGAGCAAAAATACTTGTTTTACTGTTATCTTGTCCTCCATTCTTTCCCTCTCCTCTGCCCATTCTCCACTAATTATCTTCTGTTATATCTTAGATTATAAGTTCTTTGCAAATGTTTGTACAGTGCCTAGCACAATAGGGTACTGATCTCTGACTTGTGTCGCCAGGCACTACCACAATACAGTAATAAAAATATTAACATCTATATAACACATATTTAGAGGGTACTGAATCTGAAAAACAGAGTTAATTTTATGTGAATTTCAGTCTCACATAATACAGTGGAATCCATTCTCTCAGTCATATGTGGGAATTCATAGTAAAGAGGTATCCCATTATGGGACATGAGAATTTCCACACTGGTTCAGACCCATGGTCCATTTAGTCCAGTAGCTTGATAACTGACAGCACCAGATGATTCAGAGGAGGAAGGTACAAGACATTTTGGTTATGGAAGTTATGCACAACAGTGCCCCAGGCATTTAGAAAAAGTTCAACACCTTATTTGAAGGTAAATACAATTATGTTACTGGCTTGAAGTTTCAGCACCAAAGCCAAGGAATGAACTGAACAATTGAGGTTGAACTACTCTTTTACTCATAGAAATGGTCCCTCCAGGTCAATGGTGGAGAAAGCTTGTACTACCACTACTCACACTCTGTAGCTTTGTATTCACGCAGTTGGTGTTTCTTCTCATACACTGCATTCCACCTCCATCAACTCACGTGATCTCTCCACTAAGTTGTGTTTAACCTTAGCCATAGCCTGTTCACTGATTTTTCAATAAACTGACAGGGTATGTCTACACAGCATTTTGTAGCAAACCTCCTCGTTGGAATCAACAGACTTGGGTTAGTGGGTCTCACGCTGGCACTCTAAAAATAGTGCTTTGAAGTTGTGGCTCAGACTGGAGCTTGGGATCTGAAACCTACCCCCATCCCTACATGTCAAAGCCTGAGCTCCCGCCCAAGCCACAACTTCAAAGCACTGTCTTCAAAGCACACAGATATTTTTTACAGTGCTAGCACGAGCCCAAGTCTGTCGACCCAGGTGGGGAGTCCCACTTCAAAATGTAGCTGTATACCCTCAGAGGCTTTTGATAGCCTGTGGCCTAAACAAATAACCATCTATGACAAGGGCTACACTGTGCTACAGTAATACAAGGTAATAATAATTATAGCAGCCCAAATTGCACAACAAAAGTATGTGTTGCCACGATATGTTGAATGATGACAATATGTGACTTGACTCTACAAATGTGAATAACTTCACTCACTTGAGGAGTCCGATGAACTTCTGTGAATAAATGGTCAACCCAGAAACTTACATGAGCACTAATTTCACTTAAATTACACCGGTTTAAATAAAGTTGGGTTTGTTTGCAATGTGCCCCCCACCCCGGCTTTTAGAAATTTGAGGTGAAAGGCATTGTCGGTACCCTATGACTAAATAAGATGGTAGACCCATGGTATGAACTAAATTCTCATAGAATAAATTATTTTTCTATGTAGTCCAAGACCTCTGAAACTCCATTAGGATAGGAAGGAAAGATGGCGACCATCTCTGAGTCCAGTAATTACAAAATGATGCATAAACCTTAAGTTATTTATGTTTTGACAACAGGGGAAAGTGGATTCATAGGTGTCGACTCCATGGGTGGTCTGGGGCTGGAGCACCCAGGGATAAAAAATAGAGGGTGCTCAGTACCCAGGAGCCACCCACCAATCAGCTCCTCCTCCACCCCTCCAGCGCCTCTCGCCCGCCACGGATCAGCTGTTTGGTGGTGCATGGAAGGTGCTGAGGACAGGTTACGCTCGCAGGAGGGGGCGGACTGGGGTGGGAAAAAATGAGGAGGGGCCGGAGCCTTGGGGGAAGGGGCAGAGCCTCGGGATGGAGTACCCCCGGGGAAGCTGAAAGTCAGTACCTGTGGCTGGATTATTGTGGTTTTTATCCAACATTCAGATGATTTGCATTATTTTGGGAAACTGAATATTTTTTGTTTAACATTTTGCATTTGCCACATTTTGGAGGAGGAGGAGGAGACTTGCCTGAATCCGTAAAAACCTAGAGGGGAGAGTGCATGTTTGGGAGCATAGAACTCTGGAGTTAGTCAAGGTTTTGATAATGTACCTTTGTACTTATTTGTAATTTACAATCACATTTCACTTGGCCCCACAATACCCACATGAGATAAGGGAAGGTGAGACAAAGAATTTCAGTGACTTGCCTACAGTCACACAACAGATCAGTCTCACCACAGGTTAAATCAGAAAACAGAAGCCATGGTATTCTGCCAGGCTCCATTGACAAATCAAATTTCACCCACTTGAACTGCCAAAATGAGATCCTGCTTTCAGTCAGTAGCTCAGATTTGCAAATATGATCATGCATGCTCTACAGTGCTCCTTAGGCTTAGCACCCGCTCCTTAGGGCACAAATGACCTCAAGGGACTCTGATGGTAACTCTGGGCTTTATTTCCCTTGAATGAGGCTAGGATGCTGCTCAAAGTAGATTTTGGCCATTATTATAACTCTAAAATCTGCACAATGGGCTGACGCACCTGTTAATGATTGCTGGCATAAGGGGAACCTGAATATGTCCCTGACTATAAGATTCAAGTAGACAGATTTGTGTCTGTCATCTTACCATGTTCTGCTATTAGAACTCTTTGATAAATTGGAGAAATTATGTGAAAAAAAAAAACCCTGTGTTTTCCACAGGGAAAAAAAAAAAACATTTCATTTGCTGAAAATGGTCATGAAAAAGTGTTTTCCTGTGTTTTTTAATCAAACATTTTTGAATGCCAAAATATTTTGACCAGCTTTACCCACTATTCTGAGAATATGCTGTTTTGTGAAATATGGCAATGGTGAAATGTCTCCTGCATTGAGGAATCTTTATAAATATTTGGACCCTAATTGCAATTGTATGCTGTAATGTTCAGAAGTCTTTTAGTGATTTTTTAAAACTTATCTTATCATCCTGATAAGGAGTTTGTTTAGTAACAACATAAACTCAACTCTTAATTAAACGACAATCTACAGATGTAAGCTGTTCCCCCCTCCGTTAATTTACAGCTAGTACTATGTCTAATCACATAAATATAGAAGAGTTTTAATATACACAGGTCTATATTACATACTCCTGGTGCCTTTACCCACCATTTAATTTGGCTAACATCTCTATTCCACTACCTACTTCTGTCAGATACTATATCCAGACTTCTACAAAGGTTAATATTGGCTGCTGCTAGGTGGTTCCCTTCTCTTGAGGCAACACTTCTCTTTATCATGCCTGAGTTCTGAGCATCTATTTTAATTGGTCTCTGGCTTTTCAACAGGCATCCTGGCTGGCTGGCATTGTGAAGAATTTGATATGCCTTCAGACCTCACGTTTGGTTTTCTAGGATCCTCCCACAACAATGGGAAACTATTACACTCGTTATTTTTTAATTGGACATTGTTATGGGGAAGGAGGTTAGAAGTTGTGGCAATACAATAACAAGACATTGTGGCAGTCATTTAATTTCAAATACACAGTGGCATTTTGCCATCGTAACCATACTGAAGCTTTTTCAGTCATAGCTCTCTTAGAGTATGTGCTGGTAGCCTAGTGTTCTCTGATTAATAAGGAAGGAAATCCTGTAAAAGAAAATCATTCCCCCCCTTTCATTGTTCTTTTGAATTGTCCTTGTGGTAACGTGTCTTACGCCATGTGTGTCATAGGAGGTTGAGTAATGACAGCCCATTGCCTTATGGTAGGAAAAAAGGAAATGGAAATACATTATTTTTTGGAATAATGAATAGTCTAAACGTGCTTGAAGCTTAAACTGTGACAATATTAGCAAAGCAGCTGTTATATTATTCCATTAACTTTAAACAAAAGTAACACACCCACCCACCCCTATCTACCTCTGAATAGGTGGGGTGATTTCTGGTTAAAAAAAAAAAAAAGAATGGAAAACATTCTGAAAACTGGCCTGACAGAAGCAAATGGAATTGTATCCTACCTCTGATAAAACTATTATCTCTATTGTCAGGGCATTTTGGGACTGTTGAACAGACAAATATTATTTTTCTGGAATATTTGATAAGGTGTTTATAAGGAAAAATTAGAAGCACCTTGCATTGCAATGTTTGCCTCGAGTGCTTATGCAGACTTAGGAGCACAGATTTGGCCAGCGCTTTCCATGAGTGATGTTACAGGAAATTCTGACCTAAGCTCTTGGTGGGAGGCTCAGTAGATATCCAAGATAAAAGCTAGAAGAGTGATGGCAGGCTTTGTTATTGACATTCTCCATAAGCCTAGTGGAATAATGGGCTGCCAGACAAAGTTAAGACTGATCCTTGAATAGTATGGGTCAGATGCATTTATCTTTATAATGAATTAACTTTCCCTGTTAATCATGTCAACCAAAAGACTGTTACATCAAAGAGATGTGCTTAAAATAAAGCTTCCTCCAGTTGCTGAATATATGCTTAGTTTTGCAACTATATTTGAATTGGGAGGAATGAGAAAATCGAGAGTCTTGAAAATCCCCTTACGCATGGGCTACATTGTGAGAAGCAATCTACAAATTTGCTTGCCTGAAAATCCATCATGGAAAATGACCTAATAGGTGCACATAAACCAAACATAGTGCCAACTGATAGAATTAAATGGACCCTGGAATTATTAGAGCCACACTCTCTCCAGCATTACAGCTTTGGTGTAAAATCAAAAAGTCCATGTCTCCCAATGCTTCTCTTCATTTGTACTTCTCATCTACTATGATCTAAGTAGATCTACTCATACAAAGAGCTCACTGCTGATTTCAGTGGATGTAAAACAAAATTATCCACAATATAGAATGGGAAAAATTTACTGAGAAAGGAAGAGATTGTGAAACCCAGCCATAAAACTATTCCTCTTTTTCACTATTTGCAATTCACGCATTTAGCACATGAGTAAGGCCCTACTTGAATCACAGGGTGATCTTCAAATAATTGAGGCTGAATTGCAGACAAGACATGGAAAATTGTGTAGAAATAATAATGGACCTTTATTAATAACAATAATTTGGAAAATCCAGAGTAGACCTATTTGTTTAAGAAAAAAATTATGGAACAATATATGGAAAAAAAGTAGGCATGAAATGGTACAAAGTGGATAAAATTAGAAAACAACAAAAAACACCAAGCTAAGTAGAGACAAGGTAATTCATTCCCATTTCTGAGCTACAGCTACACTATTTTCTATTATCCACATTTAGTTGAAGGAGTCTTGTCCTGTAAATGCAGAAAGGGGAAATGATAAGTAAATGGAGAAGGAAAGAAAGATTTAAATAAAATCTATGTCAACCTGGAAATAAACTGACCTTCAGCAGCTTTACTAGTAGGAACCCAGCCGGCTATTCAAATGGCTTCTGCTAAGTGATACCATTTCTGCACATTTTGAGGCTCCCTGTGACCCAAATACCCCTTGGAGCCAACTGGCAGAGAGCATAGGGGGTACATAGGGATTTAAAAGGTTCTAATATCTACATAATAATTTGGCAAAGATGACACGTAAGGTCTCTACCAAGAGCCTGTACCCCACTGCTCATAATAATCATTGTGAAATATATGGAAGGATAATATTTTTAAAAGCTATGCATCTTACTGAAACTTATGTTATTAAGGCAGGTCACCAGGAGATGACATACTTTAGAAAGATTCCATCACATGTCTGATCATGTGTACATTGTCTGCTTCACAATGGAGGCCTATATGTTACTGACCCTGATGCTAAATTAGGACATTATGAATTCAACAAGAAAGGAAACCTGGAGGGGGACACCAGGGAGGGGGTATCCTGTTTACTAGTAAAGACAATGGGTTTTGGGAGTATAACTGTGGGTACTGAAGTATTCCCTGGAACCTTCACTGTCAGTGTGTTCTGTCTTATAAAAGGAAGGAAATGTGTCTGGACAATGCTGAAAAGACTTTGGGTGAGTTAAACTTTGGTTAGGAAAGTAGCTTGTTAACTAAGTCTAGTCTCTAGAACGGGTGTCATGATTTTATTTACACACAACCATTGTTTCCAGTACTTTTGCTATTTGTAAGTCTCTTTACTTCATTAAAAAAACTTGTACTTATTTTCACTATAAACATATCTAAGTGCTGTGTGTTAAATACAGTGGTGATCTGAGGAGAAACTGGTAAGCTGGAGTGTAGGGCTGCTTTTGGAACAGCGCATCAGTGGAACAAGGGCTGGACAGTCCAGGGTTCAAGGGTGGGTGTGTATCTATTGTTGGAGTCTGTGTAGACTTGGTGCGGGGGGGGGAATGCTGGTATTGCCCATGGCTGGTGGAATCAGAAAGGTGGCAGGCAAAGACAAGGCTTTCTCACACTAAGTGCAGGTGGTAGCCTCACAACCATGGGCAGCATCACACTCCCATACTTGCTAGTCAGAAAGACTCATTCCCAATTTATGTAGTTTTTCCATTTTATTTGTGTGGCTTTCTTCTGCCCACATTCTCTCTGTAGAGCAAGGAAGAGATGTTTCAATCCCTACTTATTTTTTAGAGGTTTTTCTCATTTTCTCGGTTGAGTGGGATTTTGTTAATGCTGTCAGCAAACCCACATGTTAGGATTAGCTGGATGGGACATATGAGTGGTAAATAGGAACCGCCAAAAGAGTGGGAGTGGAAATGTGAGGTTGTCTTCTCACTAGCTGGGCAGCAGGTGAGTAACCCTATTAAATATGCACTCAAAATAAACGTCTAATGGTGGGCTAGGCAGATGCACAAATGCCAATGTCACTAAAGCCAGCCACAGACTCCTACTCATCTGAGTGTTAATTATAGGGCATTTGTTTATATTGACAGCTCTTCCATCATCCACGTTTCTTTAATTATATAAAGACCAAATAATCTCTGTTAACCATCATGTTTATTCCCAGAAAATTAAATTTACAGATATATCCCCCAAACTAAATTATACTCCTGATTAATTCTTTATTCTATGTTATTTTCTATTAAAATGTTACTATAGAGATTGTTTCTCACAAGGCAGGAATCATGCTCTCTGAGATACTATGCCCTACCTATGTTATCAGGGGTAGCACACCAATACACTGCCATTAGAGAAGGCTTGTGGAAAAGCCATAATCTAGCTCTTGAAATAGATAAGTAGTTCTCTCTTGCAAGTGGAGAAAATGCATTCATTGCTTTAAAGATATTTATTATGAAAAAAAGTATAGAAAGTTGAAACTGTCTCCCATTTTAGAGAGAAGTAGGGAAGTGAATGCTTGTTTACCATGTTTATTATAAAATAGTGAAACAGGTTTTTAAAATTAAGCTTATAAGAGATCTGAGTCAAGACATGGTTGGATTATAGCATCTATTGTTCTAATTTGGAGAGTGTGTGAAGGGGTATTGGAAACTGCATGACTGCTTATATAATTTAATTTTTCTGCTGCATGAAGTCTAAAGGGATTACTTGATGTAATTAAAAACAATGAATTACTCTAGCAACATCCATAACAAGAAAAGATCACAAACTAAACTGCCCCAGGTGATCTATAAGCAAATTGAATGATTTTTCTTTTTGTTTTGTAGCAAGAAAATATATTTAATTTGCCTGTTATTTTTTCACCCTTTTCATTGTTTGATCAATATTTCTTTTCTTAACTCTGTTGGCACCTCCCCCAGCTAACTCTCCACCCATACATACTCCAACACAGACTACATATGCTCCACGTACCTGTTTTGCTTTCCAATATGTGCTCCAGTTTTGGAAGGAAAGTCATTTCCATGTAAGATTACACCACAAAAAATAATGCAATTCATCTCAGTTACATAGAATATGCACTAATCTGAGTAATGCTTTCATAAGGTACATGAATCAACAGTATCCACAGAGCTCTTAAGCCAGTAAATGACAGATTCCATCTGCTCTCAAATAATACTGAGACGTGTTTTGCCACATAACTACAAATTACAAATACAGGATGATTGATATTTAAATACCCACAACACCTGGGTATTCTTGGGCAATTCTCCCTCGGGTGTCACAGAAAAAGCAACAGGTAGCTGGATGAGTTAACCCCTGTGGTATTTTAAAATTGTAGGTCAAGCCAAATAATATGAGAGCCTGTGGTCAGACCAATTCATTTCAGTCTCTGTTCAGATACAGGAACCTGACCTGTCTTTCTGACATCTCCTTGTGGATGTCTAAATGTCAGCTCCAGCTCCACATGGCTAAAGCAGAGCTCTTAATCTTCCCTCCACCCAAACTCTCCCCCTGCACACCTCCTTCCTCAAGCACTGTGGACAACACCACCGTCCTGCCTGTTACTCGGGCCTTTAACCAGGGCATTATATTCAACTCGGACCACTCTCTAGGGCCTCACATCCAGGCTATGTCTAAATCTTGCCAATTCTTTTTTTGCATAGTATCTCTAAGATATGACCTTTGTTATCCATCCACACAGCTAAAGCTCTCATCTCCTCACATCTCAATTACTGCAGCCACCTTCTCTCTGGCCTTGACAAACACAATCTCACCTGCTCAAATACATTCAGAATAATGCTGAAAAGACCATTTTCCTAGCCCATCACTTTGACCACATCACCCCTCCCTTTGCATCCCTCCACTGGCTCTCTCTTCTCTATGACATACATAAGCTTCTCATATTCACTTCCAAGGGGTCGGCAACCTCTGGCACATGGCTTGCCATAGTAAGCACCCTGACAGGCCAGGCCAGTTTGTTTACCTGCCACATCGGCAGGTTCGGCTGATCGTGGCTCCCACTGGCCACGGTTCGCCGTCCCAGGCCAATGGGGGCTGCGGGAAGTGGCGGCCAGCACATCCCTCAGCCCACACTGCTTCCCGCCACCCCCATTGGCCTGGAGCGGAGAACCACGGCCAGTGGGAGTCGCGATCAGCCGAACTTGCTGACACAGCAGGTAAACAAACTGGCCCGGCCCACCAGGGGGCTTACCCTGGTGAGCCACGTGCCAGAGGTTGCCAACCCCTGCCCTAGTAGAAGGATGGACTCACGACAGGAACTCCCCCTCACAGCTAGGTACAGGTGTCGCATTTCTCCCTTTTCTAGCACCCTCCTGACAACAGTTTCTCCAGTCCGGAAAAGGTCCACCTCTTCTCACAACTCAGCCTTACAGACAGGCCAAGTTTTAGTTCCACATCCCCTTTAAGTACTTCACTCCCAAATCCACAGGATAATACCCCAAATTCTAGTTTCTTCAGCTCCTCTTCCTAAAGATTACTAAGACCCATGGATCCTCACCCAGGATCTTCAATGTAGAACACTCAAAAAAAAATCACAATTCCAGTACTTCTAGTCCCACTCAATTCTCAATACTTTACTTAACCCTATCTTGGGCTCACCACAGAGAGAACCCCTTGTCTCCTGCTGTCTTGGTACTTCTTTGGTCTCTGTTCCATATTGAGCCCACCAGGTAAGAGTCACCATCTTCTATAGCCTTCACCTTTTAACTGGTTTTCCCTGCCCCTAGAGGCCTTCCCTGAGACCTTTGGCTTCCTTAGGCTTCCTTTTCAGGTCCCACGCCCTCCTTCTTCAGGGATTCTTGCTGGGGCTCAGCCTAATGCCTGCAAAGTTCTTTCTTGATCTTATTTCGGAGCACTTCCTCCCTGGAATCCTGCTCCTTAGGGGCAACTGCAGGAGCCTATACCTTCCTACAGCTCCTCTCCAGAACCCCAAGCTTCAGTCTAAACACCCTGATGCTTTACCTTCACTCCCGCCAGCTTTCCCCTGGCTCAAGACAACCTGCCTCTAGCACCATACTTCACTGGCCTTGGCCTCTGAGGCTGCCTCCTGGCTTAGGATCCTCTAGCTTCAGGCTTCCCTCAGCCTTTAGCCCAAGATAGGAAACACCCAGATACCTCTCACCTGGGTCTCCTCCCTGGCTTTCTTTTCATTGCCCTTTGCGCCTTCCTCTATGATGACCCAGCTCCTCCCCAGCTACATTTGCTTGCCAGTTATGCCTAACACCACTCCAGGTGCCACCCTATGGTCTAATTGGGATCAGGTTCCTAACAGGTGTGCAGTTTCTACACTTGATTACAGCTTTTCTTGGCCTATCCCCACCCTATCTATCATCTCTCATTCACTATCGAGAGGTCAGCTCCTGCCTCCAATCAGCCCACAATGCCACCCTCCATTGCCCACTTGTTAAATTTTCAAACAAGCGCTTTCATGCTTTCTGCCATGCTACTCCTCACAGTTAGGGAGAACTCCCAGAAACATCCACGAAGCAGAGTCGTCCTCCTCCTAGCCTCTTCTTTGCTGTGATGCCTACAAAAAAAAAAATTGCCGTTAGGCAATTGCTTTGCTGAGACCGCAGTCTATCACGATGACCAGTATTATCTCACTGTACTCCCCCGTCTGTCTGTTTTGTATCCATCTATTGTCTCTAGTCTTATACTTAAAGTTGTAAGTTGTTTGTAGCAAGCACTATCTTTTTGCTCTGTGTTTGTACAGTGCCTAGCACAATTGGGCCCTGCTCCAGCACTAGGGCAATACAAATAATCATAACAATGGACTCTCTTCTGCCTGCCAGATGCAGTATCAACTGCACTGGCTGTCATCTGGATGTGGACACCTAGCAACAAAGTATTTGACTCAGACCACAAAGTCAAGTCACATGGGCTTTTAAATAGTCACCAAATTGAAAGGAATCTGGTTCTAAAAATGAATTCATTTTTCAGTGTAGGAAAACTGCACCAGTATATGTATTCTAACTTAGGTGGACAGAAAGGGAGTGCCAGCCTGGACATTCGAGCAGTGTGCAGTTATCACTCAAGAGCCTTTAATGGCCTTTAGGGTAAACCTTCCCTTACGCTCCTTCCAAAAATATTAGGGATTGGGCTGGTCTGAGCAAATCATTAATAATTGATTAGCAAACCTTGTGGATATGGACTGTTAGTGGTACAAACAAGGCAGAACTTTTAAACTTGAAAAAGATTCATAGAGAGAGTGGGTGGATTTCTCTCTGTTGAAGAGATCATTCTGTTAGCAGAGTAAGCAGGAAAAATAAAAGAACGATCAGTTCACTGTGTTTTAGTCCCAAAAGAGTTAATGGAATTTACTGCCACTTCATTGTGAAAAAAACCGATCTTGTTGCCAGGGAAATAAGAGGTGGAGTAGACACAGTATGTGCGTGTCATTCAAGTATTATATCTCAGGAAGTATTATCTCAACTGCCTTAGGACATCCCACTTCCAATTGCCACTTCCTCTGCATCCTCCCATCCTCTCCCTGCTGTTTTATGTGGAACTTGCCAGCTCCTGTGACTTTCTTATTTAATCCTCCCCAAAGGCATTGGTAAGGATGGGTGTTTGAAGCAAACAGTGCTCTATTATTTATAATAGAAATGCAAATAGGAGAAAAAAGGCCCAGATCCTGGCTCCCACCATAGGGCCTGCTTTATGACAGTGTGATAACACAAAGCAACCTCAAAGCTGCGTTAGCTTGATGCCTAAGGATTCACCTGGTATAAGGGAATTCCTGATGGGTGTGAGGCCAGCCATACCCCATACACAATCCCCTTCCCACCCAAACACTGACACCTGTCCTAAAGTATCTGTGTTGGGGTATGGCTGTAGAAAGGCAGTGCATTCAGACTGACACTGCAACCTGGAGATTCGTAACTACTGAAGTGAGCTTTGAGGGGAGACGCTATTGCAGCTGGATGTAAATTAGAGCAGACCTGAGTCTGTACTGAAGTGTGCAAGGGGTAAAACTGGCCCAACTCCAAGCCCACGCACATAAAGGAAGTTTACAACCAGTTTTGCACTCCCACCCCAGACCCTGTGGTAAGTGGAACTTGCCTGGACCCAAGGACTTGCCCAGAAACTTTATTGTAAAACTTTTAGTTTTTGCTTAATTCCATTTATTTTTTTCAAAAATTGATTTTTAAAACAAGGTTCGTTTTTATTAACTCCATCAACATTCTTTGCTCTGGTTTTGACATTGCTTTACAAACAACACATGTGGCAATCGCTGCAGAGAATGCACTGACTTTTCATTTTGGCTGCCTCTTTCCAGGAAAGCCCTCTGGGATAAAGACATACTTTTAAAAAATGGATAGGGCTGGTTATGGAATGCATTGGAATATGGTAACTAATCTGATTTTTTTTTTCTTTAGCACCTGGTAGAGTTGCTTTGAAGTTTTGGCTACCAAGAATGCAGCATCTTGAAAATATATTGATAATCAGTCCTGAAGACAGTGTGAACTCTGCTGCTGCAGTGATAAGGCCATTATTCTCACACTGAACATATAAATCACTCCCATACCCAGATTGTATTTCAAAGTGACATTTAGCATATGCATATGCTTTGTGGTTTACTATATCTGCATTATCCTTCCATGTCAAAAATGAACACTGTGCACTACACTGTGAATATTTTATTTATTTATACACATTATATCAGCTTAACCAAACCACATGTTATACAAACATAGTCCTTTTAAAGTTTTGGAATGAGATCCCCCCTAACACATCTCTAATCCTATGAAAATGAATAGACAATTCTATCAAATCCCACTAAATGTATTGGTTGCATAGCTGTGTCCCAGTGTCTGGTTTGACTATGATTGGTTTAGATTTGTTTATTCCTCCAATGAATCGTGGAAAATATAATACCATGTCTGTTTCGTATTTGTTACTGAACACAAGGCAAACACATTGACAATCCTTTTATGCAATCACAGACAGATAGATGCCACGAGATGCTACATTAGGCCACCAGGGACTTAGAGGGGCTTGACAGCATCTTCAGCATGCCAAAAGGCTCCTTTAGAGAAGATGGTTTAGGCCACAGTGCTGCTATTCAATCCACACAGGTGGATCCTTAAGCCTTAACAGTGCCCTCAATGAAACCAGTGCAGCTCCAGCAGGACATAAGGTTCTGTCTGTGCAATTCCAACAGCAAGATCAGGGACTGCAGGGCATTTGTAACTCCTCAGGGAATTTCAGGGATTTGTGGACGCATTTCTAGATGCAAGATAGGATTTACGGAGCCCAAGAACTCTGTATATGTCTCTGCTCCTCTACATTTCTCTCTCTCTCTCCAGGATTTTAGGAATTATCTTGCCTTACTCTATGTGACCTACAATACCTGTATCTTATGTAGTTTTGTCACTGAGAAGAAAGATAATTTTTCAGCCTTCCTATTTAAAAGAGGCAGATGTAACATTGATTGTCTGCAACCACTTAAAATAGTGTGCCAAAAATCTAAACATGGAATAAATATAAAATATATGGCTTCATACACAGTCTTATGGGGTTAAGTTAATCACAGAGACCTACATCGTTTTAGGGAATCACACTTAGTTTATCACTGCCTTCACTGATTTGGTTTTGAAATGTTATCATAGATTTTATGTTAAAAATATGATGTCTGCACAGTGGTATGCCCTTCCAGAATCAGTTGCCATGAAGTAATGAAACTCTGCTCAAAGGGGAAAATAAGCCTGTCTCTTTGGATCAGAGGATTAGACAGCTTAATTTTGATTCAACCTTCAAAACCCCAATGTATTTGCTTCTACAGTATCTCTATTCCTCAGCCTTAATTCTAGTTTACAGGCAGGGCATTAAGCCAGAGAGAGAGAAAGAAAGAGAGAAAGAGCTGTGCACAGTTTCAGTTCTTGGCACTTGTAGAGCTCAGATCTTCATTTCTGTGCTCATACAGAAATCTATTGAAAAAGATTAATTCTACTCAGTGTGAGCTGATAATTTGTAACACAACCAGAAAAACAAACAAACTGATAGTTACCAGTAGGAAGAGCTCTGTGTAGCTCAAAAACTCGTCTCTCTCTCACCAACAGAAGTTGGTCCAATAAAAGTTATTACCTCACCCACCTTGTCTCTAATATCCAATGCTACTACAACAACACCCAGGGCTGGTGCAAGGATATTTCGCGCCCTAGGCGAAACTTCCACCTTGCACTCCCCCTCCAGCCCGGGGAGCCAGAGCCGTCCCTAGCTATTTTGGTGCCCAACGCAGCACCCCTACGGTGCCTGGCTGCAGTCTTCAGGGAAGCGGGGACGGGGCTGGGGTGGAGCGGGGCTGGGAAGAGGGGAAGAGGCGGGGCTGGGGCGGGGGTGGGGCCCATGGGGAAGGGGCGGGGAGCCCCCCCCGCAGCAGCTCCCAGCCCTGCGGCACCCCCCCTGCGGCAGCTCCCTCCCTCCGCATTGCGGCGCCCCCCCGTGGCAGCTCCCCACCCCCTCTCCGCCCGGGCAGCCCCCCTTGTGGCAGTTCCCCACCCCAGCTCACCTCCGCTCCGCCTTCTCCCCTGAGCAAGCTGGCGCCGCTCCACTTCTCCCACCTCCCAGGCTTGCGGCGCCAATCAGCTGTTTGGCATGACAAGCCTGGGAGGGGAGGAGAATTAGAGCGGGGGTGGTGTGCTCAAGGGAGAAGGTGGAGCGGAGGTGAGCTGGCGCAGGGAGCGGTTCCCCTGCACCCACACCCCCCGTTACATGCTGCGGGCAGGGCAGCCCTCCTCGCGCCCCCTGCCCCAGCTCACCTCCACTCCACTCCACCGTGTCCCCTGAGAGCGCTTTTTGGTGCCCCCAACCACTTGGCGCCCTAGGCGGCTGCCTAGTTCGCCTAGTAGTTGCACCTGCCCTGACAGCACCATATATACTAAAAAGCAACAGAGGGTCCTGTGGCACCTTTAAGACTAACAGAAGTATTGGGAGCATAAGCTTTTGTGGGTAAGAACCTCACTTCTTCAGATGCAAGTAATGGAAATCTCCAGAGGCAGGTATAAATCAGTATGGAGATAACGAGGTTAGTTCAATCAGGGAGGGTGAGGTGCTCTGCTAGCAGTTTAGGTGTGAACACCAAGGGAGGAGAAACTGGTTCTGTAGTTGGAAAGCCATTCACAATCTTTGTTTAATCCTGAGATTTAACCAACTGCTAGCAGAGCACCTCACCCTCCCTGATTGAACTAACCTCGTCATCTCCATACTGATTTATACCTGCCTCTGGAGATTTCCATTACTTGCATCTGAAGAAGTGAGGTTCTTACCCATGAAAGCTTATGCTCCCAATACTTCTGTTAGTCTTAAAGGTGCCACAGGACCCTCTGTTGCTTTTTACAGATTCAGACTAACACGGCTACCCCTCTGATACTTGACACCATATATACTAGTAGATGGAAGCTATGGGAAATTATAGCTTTGATCACACGGTTATCAGCAATATAGTAAGGACTGACTGAGGCAAAACGCAACTCCTCACAGTGGTATAGCTGGGTTGTTGATCATGCAGAGGAAGAAACAGATGTAACTTAAGGCGTTGAGGAATGCTTACTGCAAGTGCATATCCGCTTATATTTTTGTAAATGTAAGCAACCTGAATAGAACTTCAAGTTCATTATTGTATTTTTGGAAACTGGAACTTCATGTTCAAAATGTATATTTAGAAACTGGGAAGACTTATACATTTCCTGGCAACAACATTTTTATTTCTGTCATGGTTATATCCTCCCAAATTAGACCATCATGAATGTAAAACCTGATGTGACCCACTAATATTACTACCAGGAAAGCTCATTATATCAGAGCATTCTTCTGGTTGTTGGCTTGTTTGTTTTTGTCAGGGGGTTGGATTCTCATGTGAGCTTTGGAGAGCCTATCAGCACTCCTTCATCAAACAACTCTTAAATTGCACCACTACATTTTCCCTAGCCATTGTTGTAGCACACTGATTTTAAGGGCACGCTCCCTATGCACGTGGATTTTACAGTTATTTGAAAATTAAAATCAACTACTTTTGGGGTCAGGGAGAGGCTGTATCTGAGAAACCCCTTGATCAAATGTCCCCAAATTTGCAATACTAACTACACCCCTGGTCCTGCAATTTTTAAAACAATCTAGGTATGCATGTGTATTTTAGAGCACTTTCAAATAATGGTTCTTAATGAAAAAGATCTGTTCTGGTGGCAAAATAGCTCTTGTGCAGCCCCTACCTGAAGCAGAATGCAGTTAGAGATTAGGAATATGCACAGCAGACATGCTTAAGATTCAAATTTACAGTTGATGAATATAGCTTGGATTAAATGGCTACAGTACATTGTCCTGAGCTTCTCCATGACTAACAGAAGAACAGCTCTTTATAGCTTGAAAGCTCATCTCTCTCACCAACAGAAGCTGGTTCAATAAAAAATATTACTTCACCCACCTGGTCTCTCCAACATTAGATGTGTCTCTTGCCCACTGCAGATCAGCAGTCCCAGAGCACATGTGAGAATCTCTCTCTCTAGCTTAAAGAACAGGAGTACTTGTGGCACCTTAGAGACTAACAAATTTATTTGGGCATAAGCTTTCATGGGCTAAAACCCACTTCATTGGATGCATGCAGTGGAAAAATATTAATCTTCCTACTGTATTTTCCACTGCATGCATCCGATGAAGTGGGTTTTGGCCCATGAAAGCTTATGCGCAAATAAATTTGTTAGTCTCTAAGGTGCCACAAGTACTCCTTGTTCTTTTTGCTGATACAGACTAACACAGCTACCACTCTGAAACCTCTCTCTAACTTCTCACTCAGGCTCTGACTATATAGAGATCCAATTTTCACCACAGAGAACTTTTGAAATACTTCTTCCCCAAAGGAGCAACAGGTGCTGGACTCTAGCAGAACTGAAACCCAGTCAGGTGCTATTGGGGTTTTTGTTGGTGGTGGTTTGTTTTTTGTGGGGATATCTTGTCAGTAATTTGAGCCCCAGATGGGCACAAAGGACCATAACATTTTGATGTCACAATTTTTTGTGGGGAGGGAGGCAGAGCTGTGTCTTGAGACCTCCTTGCTCAAACAACCCCAGTTTTGGACTGTTAATCCCGCACTAAGCCCTGATGAGACACAGCAAATTGCAAGGCAATCTGAGTAAGCGAGTGGGTTTTAGAACATTCAGACAAATAGGCTGTCAACGTTAAAATCAACCTCAACCCTAGTGCAGCTACCATACTATAATATTTATAAATGCTCTTGGGTAGTAAAGGAAAAAAGTGAATACATAATCCAGTAAAGTCACAGGTTTAAGGTTGAATTCACTGTGTAAATTAAAGATGACTCTGGACAGGGGAAATTTATGTAGCAACTTCTTTTCCTTGTTCTCATGGGAAACAAAAACAAAAGCAATATTTGCACATTGGATCAATACACAATCTCAGCAAATCCCATTTTCTTTCCTGTCTCCATTTTTCCACTGAATGATTAATTTTTTGAAAGGACAATTCTATATTTTAATATCTCCAATAAGAGAACCAATTAATGTATGCTTTATCTTAATTACAAAATGGACGCTTACAGACTAAAGTCCATAATCTCTACAATATATTCAGGCTCCAAAGTTTGCAGAGTGGTGGTGATCTCAAATTGGCTTTGAAGCTGAAACTTCTTAGTAGCAGCCCTTAACTCAGTAACATTTGTGCACTGTCCTGAAGAGGTTGGTGGACAACACAACTTGACTACTATAGCGTCATCTACAGAAAGTTTGATTTTGTTTTGTTCTGTTTTTTGCACCAGCGTAGCTACACTTATATAGTATCGATACACTGTATATACCCTTAGTGTATCTATACTACGTAAGGATAGTATAGATACACTGTATATACCCTAGTATAGATACACTGCACCACTATGAACAGTGAAACAACTGTGGAGAAGGCCTACGATAGCAATTCACCCAGTTTTTATTCCTTATAATTTTAATGGGCTCAGTGAACAACGAATTACATTGAGCCTTTGCTCTGTATTTGGACCCTCTTTTCACTTACAAATTGCAATGACGTCTGAGCTTGTACTGCTCTTCAGTCTGAACTCTTAACTATATATTTAACTGAGGTACAGACATTAAGCTTCTCTTTAAAGCATTTTACTTCGTATGCCAGGAACCCTGGCTTGGTAGTATCATTATAAATTTCAAGTTCCAAAATTAGTTAGTGGCAGAGCGAGAAAAAGGATGGAAATGTAACACACCCATCATTATTCACTGAGTGAAATCTAATGCTGGATGAGGAAACTACCATGTACTATACTTAGACTTGACCTGTCTCTTTCGGTAAAATATGTACAGAGTGACTTTCAGCAGAGAAAAGCTGAGCACAGCTCCTACTCCTCAGGCAGAGAGAGGCTCCCTCTTGAATGACCTGGTAGAGACGGTGACTTGAGAGCAAGAGAGACCTACATCAGAGCTCTGCTGGAGGAATGTGAGATACACAAAGTGAGTGTAGCCACCAGATGTGAGGCTGTGCTAATTAGTTAAATTTGCTCAAGTGTCGAGCAGACAGGACACCCTCTAATTCACAGCCACAGTAAGACTTTTCCAAGCAAGGTCATTCCTGACACAATTTACTCTTCAGTCTAAATATAGCAGTCATGCCTTAATGACAAGAAGAAACTCTTCAAACAAAAGGAAGTATATAAACAAATGACTTTTCCATTCCATATAATTATATGTTTCTCTGAAGGTGGGGGGGGGGGAGGAGGTCCTTTCCTATCGCAGAAGTGTAATCTCTTAATCTGGAGCCAGTTATACTGCCATATAAAATAAGAGGCTTTATGAAACAATAAAGGAAATCTACTGATTAATATTTTCCCTACTTGCTGCCTGGCTAGATTCCTTTGACTTAATATTTGGTAGTAATTTCACACACACACACACACACACACACACACAATTTTCCACTTTATTATCTTAAAGTTTGAATTTTGTTTAGCACTAAATAATGCTGCAATCTTTAATGCTAGTTCAATTAGATTTAAATGATATAACTAAAGTAGAGGATAAATAATCAGATTCAAAGAATGTTTGCCTCCCGAGTGGTAGTGTACTAATTTCTCTCCTTTTTTTTTTTACTTGGATTTTTTAGAAACAAGCCAAGCCTTTGTTTCCTGCGAGAGATCTGCAGGGGAAAAAAAAAACTTACAAAACTTCAAGACTCCAAGGCACACCTATACTGTCATAGCTGGAGATTAGCAAGGAGCTGAAAACAGGAGACAGCCCATAAAGAATCCATTGTATGGGAAGCAGTAGTATACAATTATGTATTTATCGAGGATTGACTGTTCTCTTAATCTTTTATCAAGCTTTGTCTCAAAGAAGTATGGTCAAATATCCAAGCCATACCTTTGCCTTTCAAGTGCATCATTCACTTGAGTCTTAGATATAATACATCCTTCTGTATAGACACTTTATTCTTTGTTTTTTCTCAGAGAGACAGCCCCTCTCCTTAGCCTTGTATCTTGGCCTGAATTAGATAAAAAAGTACCAGACTGATTTCTGTTACTATTCTTCAAAAGGAGGCTCATCAAACTGCTAAGCAGAAGAACTACTTATTATGAAGTAAAGCATAATAAGAAAGGCTATGTTTTTTTATGTCTTGCCAAATAAATTATCTTTTTTGGATGCCTGTGTGGTTTGGAAGAAAAGTGGGGAGACACGAATAATTACCTTTTTAGTTTTTACCAAGTATTTTTTCATAAAGCAAAGGCAGATAAAAAAGATTGTGTGCTGAGAAAAATCTTAATTCCACAACTGCTAAATATCAGGATAGCATAATCACAGTAGCTTTTTGCACTTTAAATTGATCTTAATTTTCATTTCAGGCATTTATAGATAGAGGGCCAAATTTTCAAATGAGCCTCTGAAATTACACCAATAAAAGTTTTCAAGTGCATGTAAATCACCTATTTTGATGTACAACAAGAGCCAGATCCTTCGTTGGTGTAATTCGGCGTAACTCTGCCTTAACTACAAAAGGGGGAGTGAGTGCATTTGAAGGTTCAATTTCAGGGGATACTTTTGAAATTAGGCCTCTAAAATATATACATATATTAAGCCCAATTTGTTGTGCTTGTAGTGCAAAGTAAATTGTGAGATCAGGTTTACTGACTCTTATTGCCCGAATAAAAGCAATACTTAGTACAACATTATTTAATTCTGTAATATGTCTAGAATTTTTATTTATGGTAGGTTCAGCTGATATAAGGAATAGGGTTGTTTTTTGTTGTTGTTTTTTTGCTGCCTGGCATCCAAATTTTAATGTGAAGTACTGATGTTTTATTTATATGATGTGGAAAGCACAATAACTCTTACATAGAATTCTTGAAAATAAATATGTATGATCTTAATTACCAGCTTGATTAAAAATTTCAGTGACACCTAATTTCAATGATAAGTCTATGAAATAAGTTACGGTGGTAGCCTGTCGGGACCCTGTGAGCCTGTGGGGCAGACAGGTTCCTGGCAGGGAGCTGCCAGTGGAGCTGAGAGACCTGGCTGCCCACAACACACTACCCCTCTTAGGTCGATGGAAGCGCTCCTGGTGAGGACATGCACCGCTGACCCAAGGAGGATAGCATGGATATCCACCACCACAATAATTACTGCAGTGGCTGTACATTGACCTAATATAAGTCGAATTAAGTTTGTAGTGTACACATACACTTTGTCTTACCGACAGAGACCTGAGGAAATATACATTCCTTTCTTTAAAACCCTCTCCTTAGCCCTGAAGACTGTTCAGCAGATGGTGGGAAAGAGCACTATGGCCTCATTTAAGTCCATCCCCAATCAGAAGTCACCTCTCCTGCCTGCCTAACTTTAAGGCTGTGTCTCATGTACTTTGCTGAGTGGGGAAGGATTCAAGTAAGTGCTTAAAGTCAAGTATATCCTTAAGTTCTTTGCAGAATCAGGGCCTATCTATATTGGTGTTTAATCAATAAAAATTATCAGTATTTCAACACCTTACCCATTTTAGAAGAATACACAGAAGATCTCCACTTCTCTCTCTGTCCCTCAAATGGAGGAAAAAAATGTGCATGTGTGATTATCATTCCAAGGACATGACATTGAAAACAGCATATTTTGCATTTTCTTTTGAAGGCAGCAAGATTCGTTGTCTCTCATGTGTTTTGAGTTCCACAGTTATGAATGAGCTGCTAAGAAAGCTGTGCGAAAACATTAGTTAGTGCTAATGTATTCATCCCTGAGGGGCTAAGCCATCCTGAAACTATATTTGCACAATTGCAGATGGAGAGTAATGCCTTTTCTAAACAAGCAAGTGTTTTTTGTTGTTTGTTTGTTTAATATAATATAATCATCGTTGTAAATGCTGGGAAGGTTGATTTTTGTTTGAGCTGGTAAGTTTCATGACCATTTCCCAGGGCCGGCTCCAGGCACCAGCGCAGCAAGCAGGTGCCTGGAGCAGCCAACGGAAAGAGGCAGCACATCTGGCGGTAATTCGGCAACGGGTCCCTCAGTCCCTGCCAAAGAATGAAGTAGCGTGGTAGAGTTGACGCCGAAGTGCCGCTGATTGCGGCTTTTTTTTTTTCCCCCGCTTGGGCGACAGAAACGCTGGAGCCGGCCCTGCCATTTCTGCAATGCTATATGAAAATTTCACCCCATATTTCTCAGAATCATTTTTGGAGTGAGGAACAAGAGACAAGACATAGAAAATGAATGTGGGTCTCCCATGAGGCAATGCTGACCAGAAGCAACAGGCCAACACATCTTACCTGGAGTTGGGGGGGGGGGGGGGCTCATGTTTTATTTGGAATGATAGTTTTAGGGAGCCATTGCTGATTTAATGCAATTTAAACAAGGAAAGAATGGTATCATTGAACATTTACTGCATCTCTTATCTGATACAGCTAAAGTAAATGGAAGTGAAAATATGCAGTAGGAAACAGTTTTGTTTTCATTAACATAGCAATAACCTGGAGTGTTTGTTCCTGAATAAAGCAAATACAGTCACTCATTTCAGTGAGTTGGTAGTTTTAGAAATGTCCAAATCTCAGTTAGAAGCAGGGGCAGGAACTAGTCCAAGAGCCTGTGTCCAGTGCACTCATAATAGGAAACTACTTCTAGTGTCTGCAAGTATGCATTCCTGGCAGACTTCGCACTTGTAGGAAAGTTCTATCTTCTCAAAGTAGGGGCATAACTCCCACTGGCATCATTTCCAATATATTAAGAGATCTTTCTTACTCTCTTTGCACTTAAAAATGGGGGTGGGAATGGTGTTTGTGGTTGGGTGGGGGCTGGGATGTGAAGCTGAGGGAGAGACAAACTGGGACAGGGGGCGGGGGGAGGGGGGGGAGGATTCAGATGAGGAGCCTAGAGGGGAGGAGGGGTAGAGTGGGAAGAGGAGCAGAGGTAGGGGGACTGTGATGAGTGGGTGGGGCAAGGAGAGACTGAGACATAGACACTAGAGTACACTCCCCTCAGAAACTGGAATGGAATGCAGGATTCCTGAGTCTCACCATTCCTCTGCTGTCAGAATGGATCAGTGAAACCCACTGGCAAAGTGTGTGCCTTATCTTCCTCTAATGGGTGACACACATAGATGACAACCTACTATTGCTGCTATCAGCCACATTGTAATCTGAAGTGGCTGAGGTGTATGTTGTGCATACAAAGGTTTCAACCATGCTGGTGTCAATATGATTCCATGTGAGAAATTTGGCTCTTTCAGTTTGCTTTTTTAATAACCTAGGAAATTGTAAGCCTAGAGAGCCTGTATCAAAATGAATATGCGGGGGGAGGGGATTAATATATTTCCTAACTTTGGAGTGCTTGACTTTGCAACCTTAATGATCCTTTAAAGTAGTTTAAAAATGTAATGTAATATTTTTATTAGTGTACCAACTGGAGACCCCAATTAAGGATCACGGCCCTGTTGTGCTAGATGTGTTGCAAGCATATTGTAAAATAATAGCTCCTGCCCCAGAACATTTACAGTCTGTTTACTTGTTTTCTGGTCATCAGTTCTTCAGCATATCCACAGCTTTCGCAAAGGTTACTGAGAACAAACCAAACCACTGTTGTAAGTGGCTTTTTTTTTTTCAAGGATATAATCTCTTCATTCCCCCCCCCCCATTCATATACTACAAATAAGATACGTTTGATACTTTTCCTCTTTGCTACCAGAATCGCTGTAGGTAGTGTTGATGCTTAAAATGAGAGCAGTTGTGCAAGAAATAGCCCGGGGCAGAAAGAGCCCTTTTAGGGAGTTTCCCTTCTTAGGAATATATAAGCAATTTTCATTCAAAAAATGATTGACTTATCCACATCATATATGGCATGTATCAACTGGAAACAATTACCTTTTGAAAGAGGAAGGTTTTAATTTCAGTATGAGCAAACACCATCTGTAATTTAGTGCCTTCAGGCTGTATTAACTAAAAGGTTCAATAAGTTCAAGGCGGGGCTGCCACGGGGGCGGGGGGAGACTTCAAATACTTCCAGTAGAAATGGGTCTCTTAGCCTTTCGTCTGACCACAGATGGCCATGACTGTCCTTGCAGAGTGGTTGTGAATAGTGCTTCTTTACCATTCTTGACAAAGTTTGTTTGAAGTGTAAGGGCAACACATCTGTGGGGATATAGCCCAGATGGCGTCATTTTGTAGTTCAAAGCTACTGTGATTATACTATCCTGATAGTTCAAACCTATCAAATTTTGGTTTGAGTTTGACTTGAGTTGTGATAATCTAGAATTTGGGTTTCTTTATTTCTTTCTTTTGTTTGCACCTTTATCTGGTTATCAACTATATATGAATTTGTTCCATAACATACCAGTCACAGATTGTTCACAATTAATAATCTTGTGCAGTCACACATATTATTTACCACTGTATCTAACAGTTTGTTTGTATTACAGGGTCCTTTCCTGTTTAAGTATTATCCCTGAATGTCTTAGGACCATACTTACTCCTGCTTTTTCAATCATGATGCATGTTTAAGATAGTCCATCCAAATCTTACATACAATCCAAGATAATAAATTAATAAGGTTGTGAAACATTTTGGTTTTGTAATGGGTAAGTGTTCTTGATCTGAACATGTATGGAAATCAACTACACAAAAGCTTGGCTTTGTTTTCTTTCTATTGTGTTGGGTTTGAATTTGGTGGATCATTGATTGTTTTTTTTAATATTCATCAATACATGCTTAATAATGCATTTTCCAACATTTTCTTGATATTCTTAATTAGATGCTTATATATTAAAGAACTAGCCAGACAAAAAGTCATGTTTTACAACCAGAAGGTTAAAATAACCAGTTTTAAGATATAATATCCAGAACTCTCTTTTCCCAATTTACTGATAAAAAATGAAAATCAAACTATTTATGCCTTTACCTGACTCAAAGTGGTTTGTTGTAACACCACAAATAATTGGATTTTTTTTTTAAAATATACTGCTAATCACTAAGTTGTACTCAATGTTTTATACAAAATGGAGCAGAAGATGGAGTTGCCTAAAGAAGCTTACAGTTATATTTGACATGCTGATTAGAAAAAAAATTAAGAGAAATATTCCTTAAGTGTTTTTAGTCCAAATTTGCCTATATTTTTTAAATATATTTGTGAAATGGGAAAAGTTTTAGGAACTTTCTCAACAGAATTTCATTCCAAAATGTTTTGTCTACACAGATGTGTCACGTTTTCAAATTATGAACTGGGTAGGTGGATAAGGATAAATCACAAGTCGCATGATATCCATTTTTGTTCTCTGACTGGTTGATTCTACCCCATGTGGTCAGACAAGTCAGCAGAAGGAATCAAAATCCTTTTAACTCATAGGGAGATGAGGAAAATCTTTTTGTTTTGAGGTCTGATTTATACAACAAATTGCCATTTTCCCTAGCAAAACTAATTGCCATTTGCAATGCAGTGCCTGATTTCCACACACCCTCTGATTGCAATCATCATCACAACTGGAATTGTACTCAGCTGGGACATTTAAAATCAACACTTAATTTCTGTTTAACAAGCATTAACTTGTTGTTGTATAAAAGATTAACACACTAACTTATTTTACTATTATGAAATATTGAAGCTGTTTGCAAAGTTTTGCACATAGCGTGATACTGGCAGATCTGTGGTTTTTACCAGGTGTCAGGAAAAATACTGCTTTAGACTAGCTTATTGATGTAGCTTCACCACCAGCCAAAAGGCTGTTTTTAAATAACAAAACTGATTTTCAGTGTAGTGCATCTCTGTCACCTGGTCTGTAAGGATGATTGGACACCTGAAACTTAAAAGATCACCCACTGACCTGCCAGCCTCACAGCTTCACCCGTGACTGCAGCAAACCTCCTCTTCTTGTGGCATCATGTCATTGTCATGTATTCCACCACTATACTTCACGATTAGTAGCCCAAAACTGATTGTGAAAACTGTCCCAAATAAATTTACCTGCCCTTTCCAGTGTCAATTAACACTGTACATCATGGTGAAAAGCAGCTTCCATTTTATCACTGTTTAATTCACAGGTACTAGTGATGCTGATCCTATTCTTATAATAACTAATTAATAACCTAGTTCCTTCCTCCAAACCTCTGAGATCCCTAGGCTGCTCTAGTTTAAGGCAGTGCCCCTCTTCACCCAGCATAGACAGAACACAATACACTTCAGCAACTCCTGCTCTCACTCCTAACTTACTCTTTCCCACTTCCAGCCATGCCCTCCCAGTGTCATACTCCTTCACTGAGGTCTGCATAAGAGCAACATAAATCTGCTCATTGTGTCTCTACATTGTCCTTGAACCATGCGGATTCCCTAGGGGGCCATTCTTCCCTCCTTATAGCCTTTTACGCTGTTGGAACAGTGTGTGTGTGTGTGTGTGTGCGGGGGGGATATTGAGGACACAAGCTGCAACATCACCTTGAGTCAATAGAGAAGGTCTTGTTGTGGTTATAGGATTATTTAGATGTTATTTTTGTGCTCCAAGGTGAGTACTATGTTTTCAGGAAATAGTGGGGGGAGTTAAAATGGTTTTTGCTTTTAATTTGTTAATAACTACATATGATGGAAAACTTATTTTATTAACTGAAGTGCTATAAGAAAAACAAACTTCAGAATTAGCCTGGGGGAGTTACAAGCAAGGAAAATACTAAGGCATCTGTAATTACAATACAAATGAGTTTGCAATCAAAATGTTCTTACAAAGTTTTTTTCAGATACAGAAAGACGAACAAACAAACAAAAAACAAGAAGAGAGAATTAAAAAAGATTGTTTGCTATGGTCAGATGTGAGTGGATGATGGTGGTGTTATATCAGGTCAAAATTGGCACCTTTGTTTGAGGAAGCAAAAACGCACGCATGGATCTTCAGACTAGGCATCAGAAACTGGGGAGCTGAAGAGCAGTTAACTAGCATTTGCTGGGACAGCAAGATCTAGGTGCATGTCTGTGTCACAGGAACCAGAGTTAGTGTCAGGGGAGCAGACAGACACCACATCCAGGGCTCTCCCACCCTTTCTTTTTGGAGACTATCCTAAATCCTAATACATGTCACTCTCTCAGGAAGTTTCTCCTGACATTTTTTCTAAATGTTATTTCTTAACTTCCTCCCAATATAGACAGTTATTCCTTTGGGAATAATAAAACACTAAATAATTCTTTTCCTTCATGTTTTCACACTTAAGAACATAAGAACGGCCATACTGGGTCAGACCAATGGTCCATATAGCCCAGTATCCTGTCTTCTGACAGTGACCAATGCCAGATGCTTCAGAGGGAATGAACGGAACAGGGCAATTATCAAGTGATCCATTCCCTGTCATCCAGTCCCAGCATCTGGCCATCAGAGACTTAGGGAAACCCAAAGCATGGGGTTGCATCTCTGACCATCTTGGCTAATAGCCATTGATGGACCTATCCTCTGGGACAGGGGTCGGCAACATTCGGCACGTGGCTCGCCAGGGTAAGCACCCTGGTGGGCCGGGCCAGTTTTATTTACCTGCTGACACAGCAGGTTCGGCCGATCGTGGCCACCACTGGCCGCGGTTCACCATCCCGGGCCAATGGGGGCAGCGAGAAGCGGCGCGGGTGAGCGATGTGCTGGCCGCGGCTTCCCGCCGCCCATTGGCCCAGGACAGCGAACCCCAGCCAGTGGGGGCCGCGATTGGCTGAACCTGCCGCGTCAGCAGGTAAATAAAACTGGCCCGGCCCGCCAGGGTGCTTACCCTGGTGAGCCGTGTGCCAAACATTGCCGACCCCTAGTCTGGGAACTTATCTAGTTTTTTTTTAACCTAGTTATAGTTTTGGCCTTCACAGCATTGCCTGGCAATGAGTTCCACAGATTGACTGTGTGTTGTGTTAAGAAATACTTCCTTTTGATTGTTTTAATCTTGCTGCCTATTAATTTCAATGGGTGACCCCCTAGTTTTTGAATTATGTGAAAGGGTAAATAAACATTTCCCTATTAATTTCATTGGGTCACCCCTGGTTGTTGTGTGGAGGGGTAAATAACACTTTATTCACTTTCTCCACCCCATCCATGATTTTTTATAGACCACTATCATATCTCCCCTCAGTTGTCTCTTTTCCAAGCTGAACAGTCCCAGTCTTTTTAATCTCTCCTCATACGAAAGCTGCCCCATACCCTTAATAATCCTCACCCCCTTCTCTGTACTTTTTTCCCAATTCTAATATATCTTTTTTTGAGCTGGGAAGACCAGAACTGCAGGCAGTATTCAAGATGCGGGCATATAATGGATTTATATAGTGGCATTATCCTATTTTCTGTCTTATTATCTATCCCTTTCCTAATGGTTCCTAATATTCTGTTAGCTTTTTTTGATTGTGGCTGCACATTGATCAGAAATTGTCAGAGCAATATCCACTGTGACTCCAAGATCTTTCTTGAATGGTAAGAGCTAATTTAGACCCCATCATTTTGCATGTATAGCTGGAATTATGTTTTCAACTATGCATTACCTTGCAATTATCAACATTGAATTTCATCTTCGCAATCTGCTTTGGACTTAACTGTCTTGAGTAGTTTTGTATCATCTGCCAACTTTGCCACCTCACTGTCTATCCCTTTTTCAAGATAATTTATGAATATGTTGAACAGAACTGCTTTCAGTTCAGATCCCTGAGGGGACACTGCTATTAACCTTTCTCCAGTCTGAAAATTGAAAATTTATTCCTGCCCTTTGTTTCCTGTCTTTTAACAAGATACCATGAAAGGATCTTCCTCTTATACCATGATAAGTGAAAGAAAAAACAGTGGTGATAGAAAAGGTTAAGGACTATTTAGAAAAGCTGGGCACGCACAAGTCCATGAGTCCAGATCTAATGCATCCGAGGGCGCTGAAGGAATTGGCTGATATGATTGCAGAGGCATTGGCTATTATCTTTGAAAACTTGTGGCAATCGAGAGAGGTCCTGGATGATTGGAAAAAGGCATATATAGTGCCTAGCTTTAAAAAAGGGAAAAAGGAGAACCTGGGTAACTACAGACCGATCAGCCTCACCTCAATCCCTGGAAAAATCATGGATCAGGTCCTCAAGGAAACCATTTTGAAGCACTTGGAGGAGAGGAAGGTGATTAGGAACAGTCAACATGGATTCACCAAGGGTAAGTCATGCCTGACCAACCTGACTGCCTTCTATGATGCGATAACTGGCTTGGTGGATATGCGGAAAGCAGTGGACATGATATAGCTTGACTTTAGCAAAGTTTTGATATGGTCTCCCACAGTATTCTTGCCAGCAAGTTAAAAAAGTATGGATTGATGAATGGACTATAAGGTGGATAGAAAGCTAGCTAGATTGTCGGGCTCAAAAGCTCAATGTCTAGTCGGCAGCCGGTATCAAGCGGAGTGCCTCAGGGGCTGGTTTTGTTCAACATCTTTATTAATGATCCTGGATAATGGGATGGATTGCACCCTCAGCAAGTTTGTGGATGACACTAAGCTGGGGGGAGAGGTAGATACACTGGAGGATAGGGATAGATTGACCTAGACAAATTGGAGGATTGGGCCAAAAGAAATCTGATGAGGTTCAACAAGGACAAGTGCAGAGTTCTGTACTTAGAATGGAAGAATCCCATGCACTGCTACAGGCTGGGGACAGATTGGCTAAGCAGCAGTTCTGCAGAAAAGGACCTGGGGCTTACAGTGGATGAGAAGCTGGATATGAGTCAGCAGTGTGGCCTTGTTGCCAAGAAGGCTAATGGCATATTGGGCTGCATTAGTAGGAGCATTGGCAGCAGATCGAGGGAAGTGATTATTCCCCTCTATTTAGCACTGGTGAGGCCACATCTGGAGTCTTGTGTCCAATTTTGGGCCCCACCCCACTACAGAAAGGATGTGGACAAATTGGAGAGAGTCCAGCGGAGGGCAACGAAAATGATCAGGTTGCTGGGGCACATGACTTACGAGGAGAGGCTGAGGGAACTGGGCTTGTTTAGTCTGCAGAAGAGAAGAGTGAGGGGGGACTTGATAGCAGCCTTCAATTACCTTAAGGGGGGGTTCCAAAGACGATGGAGCTCGGCTGTTCTCAGTGGTGGCAGATGACAGAACAAGGAGCAATGGTCTCAAGTTGCAGTGGGGGAGGTCTATTTCACTAGAAGGGTGGTGAAGCACTGCAGTGAGTTACCTAGGGAGGTGGTGGAATCTCCATCCTTAGAGGTTTTTAAGGCCTGGCTTGACAAAGTCCTGACTGGGATGATTTAGTTGATGTTGATCCTGCCTTGAGCAGGGGGTTGGACTAGATGACCTCCTGAGGTCTCTTCCAACCCTAATCTTCTATGATTCTATGACTGCTTAGTTTGCTTAAAAGCCAACAGCAATTCCGGGCCCATGGCCCACTTCACTTCTGGGACCAACTGCACTGGGCCGGCCAATCACACCGGCCCACAGAACCCCCCAAAGCATGGGGCCTGGAGCAGTCACCACTCTGCGTGTGCCTAGGAGCCTTGCGGCCTGCTCGGGCAATTGAAAAGGGCCCAGGGCTCCCGGCCACTGCCGCCACTACTGCAGGCCCCCAGGTCCCTGGGCAATTGCCCCCTGTGCCCCCCTGTTGGCGGGCCTGGCCTTAAGTGAGGGACATTGTCAAAGGCTTTTTGAAAGTCCAAGTGCACTATATCAGTGGTGGGCAACTTGCGGCCCGCAGGTAAGTACTTAGTAAGTACCTTTTATTCCTTTTATCTCAGAATCTGCAAAGAGAATGGCAGATGGACATCATGCTGTAAGCATTATTCATATGAGGATATACTAATATAACTGAGGTGTGCCTGGGAATGAGGGTGTGTGTGGAGGGATCATACATTATATACTCTGCCTTGTGATCAACTCAGCAGAAATGAAGTTCTGCCTCACTTTAAAGATTACACCTTTCAAAGTACTAAACCTTTAGATAAGTTTCCAAGATTTGATTATTCTGTTTGTTGTATATAAAAAAATCATTACATCTGCTAGTTATTGGGGAAATGTTAGGGAATGTAACAGGCTACAGGCTACACTACCAATGAGTAGAAATTCATAGCTTCAGTGGTTGAAGGAATCCCTCTTTGCAGTGGCAGAATCTTTTAACAGATGATCCTAAACTGCAAAGTTTTGGTCCACATCTGATCTTTCCCAGAGTTCAATGGTGTTCACACCTAGAGTTTTTGTGTGAGCCCAATTCTACTAACCATGGGATCAGAATGTTAATACCTCTACAGGCTCGACACTCTATTCTATCTTCCTCAGAAATCTTCTCTGAGTTAAAATGCCTGAAGCTTCAGAAGACAGAAGATGCCTTTTGTTAATCAATACCACATATGTATTAACTCCTTCCAGATATCTAGTTGAATATCCACTGCAGTTGGCAGGAAATTTCCCAGCCGAATTGTTTTTCTGTGAGAAAATGCTGATTCATCAGAAGTGACACATTTTGAGGAGATGTATTGCACTGTACAGAACCCACAGACAGGTTTTGAATCTTACCTGCCAGGCAAGTTTGTTGGAAACCTGGTTTACTGCCAGCTCATCTGCCTGGCTTCTCGGCAGCTCTCCTGGACAACTGGTTGGTGATTCCCAGGTCTGCAGCAGCCCACCATGCAGATTGACCCAGAGTTGGGAACCCCAGGACTTTCCAGCTCCCTGCCACAGAGCCAGGCCATGCTGGAAGCCCCAGTTGAGCTGGGAGTCAGAGTCTAGGCCTAGGATCCACAGCATGGAGCCTGGAATCCACAAAAGCCTCAGCAACCAGTGCTTCAAGGCTCCTCACACCCTGTTAGCCCAGAGCACACAGGGAACCAGGAACACAAAAGCTCTAGGAGCCATGGCTGAGCCAGGAGACAGGGCTCCTAGATACACTTGCACTGACATTTTTCATGTTTCAGTCATTTCAAAACAAAATTGTCAGAAATTCACTTTCGAGGGGAATTCAAAGTTTCTTCTTCTCACTTTTTTTCCTAAATGGAAGAACATTTATTTTTTAAATTTTGGCCTCTAACATCCACAGGGTCTAGAAGGAAGCAAGCTTCAGAGGGCAGCAGTACCTGGGGTGCTTCCATCACACCTTCACTGTAGATTCATCTTTGTGATTCCAGGAAGTTGGAGAATAGGCTAAATCAGCACTCCTTCCATACCACCTTCTCCTAGCAGATTTTAGATTGCTTCCTTCCCTCCACTCACATTGGAGAACAAATTTGAGGGAAACTTCCTCCAGTTTCTAATTACCTTCATCCTACCTTTTCAGTTGTTGGCTTGCAAGACAGTTTTAGTACAGTTACAAGGCTTAATAAATTATCCAAATGCACTGAATAGTGGATTCCATAAAGTTATTTAAAAGTGATGTAAAATAATGCTTTTGCCATATTTCTTATCCCCACTTATCTTTCTATCTGTGTGTACTCGGTTCATTTACAAAGTTTTAGCTGCTATTCCATAACTTTGTAGTTTTACAAGTCGCAAACAAGCAGAGTATGAAATATGCTAAATGACAGCTCTATTTTTCCCCACAGCAGTATGTAAAAAAAAAAAAAGATATATCACTATGACTTTTGCAGCCCACTCCATTGCCGCCTGTGTAATTCACATTCCTCAGATCTTCTATGATTAGAGCTGTGGAGAGGCATTCTGGGAAGATGCCTGGAGTCAGATTTTGTTCATTAATTTTAGTTCCTATTCTTCCTAAACTATGCCTTCTGCAGATTATCTTGCCCCAGGAAGAAATAATCAGTTTTTCCAAGGGTGATGTGGTACCATGACTTTTCTCAGTACATGGCCTACATTAAAGTTACTTTAGACTAATATGATCCAAATATTTAGATGTGTAGATTACATATTTATGGATTTATAGAAATGCTAAAAAGGACACGTATCAGTGCACTCCAGGAACCTTGGACACAATTTAAAAATACATGACCAATACCCTAAAGGTAGCAGTACAATTTAATATGACCCCACTACCAGTAAAGCAGGTAAATTAAAGAGTCAATTCCTAACACCCACACCTGAGAGAGAGAGAGAGAGAACTTTGCACCATGTCCTGAAGATCCTCAGGCTCAGACACACTTATTCAGCATCACAGTGTGAACCAGTGGCAAAGGCTGAAATAAAACTCAGGCGATACTTCCAGTCCCATACTCTCAACATTTTTACCCACCTATAATACTGAACTTTGGTTCACGTATATTGTCATGTTTATGCTGTAGCAACTGGCCTTAGCAAAATATTTCATAATATTTAAGAATATTTAATGATTTTTCCCCCAACAACAGTGCTATTTATGCTCCCTGCCCCACAAAAAACTCAACTCTGCTCAGTTCTTGTGCCTACATTTTAGTATCAACAACCTTTCTTTCAAATTACATGATCTTATGTGTCATTACCACTTTTCTCATGATTTATATTGTTTACTAGAGTAACCTCACCAGCTTCACAAAAGCATTTTTTCCAATGAGAAAGTTCTCAAGAAAATTAATTTCCCCCCCTTTTCATTAAGTGCACTGCAATTCAAAGTATCTAAATATTTGTGATTTCATATTAATAGGTTTAGGCAGCGGACACAGCTTCTGTATCCCACACAATAATTTGACAATGCAAGAACATACATGAAAATGCCAGATGTTCTCTCAGAGGGCAAGATTGCACTATGTTTGTACACCAAAAACATCCCTCTGTCATTGCCCTGGTTGTGTTATAGGTAAAGTTTCAATCATCTGTAGATAAAATTTCAGTGTAGATTTGTTCTTCAAAGTCAGGGCCAATTTATATCATTACAGTACGGTCGTTGCAAAGGTATTTTTTTTAGGGCTGTTTAGTGATTAAAAAACTAATTCCAATTAATCCTGCGATTAAAAAATTAACCTCGATTAATCGCACTGTTAAACAATAATAGAATACCATTTATTTAAATATTTTGGGTGTTTTCTACATTTTCAAATATATTGATTTCAATTACAACATAAAATACAAAGTATACAGTGCTCACTTTATATTTATTTCCGATTACAAATATTTGCACTGTAAAAAACAAAATAATGAGTATTTTTCAATTCACCTAATACAAGTACTGTAGTGCAATCTCTTTATCATGAAAGTTGATCTTACAAATGTAGAATTATGTACAAAAAATAGCTGCATTCAAAAATAAAACAATGTAAAACTTTAGAGCTTAGAAGTCCACTCAGTCCCATTTCTTGTTCAGCCAGTCACTCAGATAAAAAGTTTGTTTACATTTGCAGGAGATAATGCTGCCTGCTTCTGGTTCATGATGTCACCTGAAAGTGAGAACAGGCATTCGCATGGCACTGTTGTAACTGGCGTCGCAAGATATTTACATGCCAGATGTGCTAAAGATTCAGATGTCCCTTCACACTTCAGCCTCCATTCCAGAGGACATGCATCCCTGCTGATGACGGGTTCTGCTTGATAACAATACAAAGCAGTGCAGACCGATGCATGTTCATTTTCATCCTCTGAGTCAGATGCCACCAGCAGAAGGTTGATATTCTTTTTTGGTGGCTCGGGTTCTGTAGTTTCCCCATTGGAATATTGCTCTTTTAAGATTTCTGAAAGCATGCTCCATATTTCGTCCCTCTCAAATTTTGGAAGGCATTTCAGATTCTTAAACCTTGGGTCAAGTGCTGTAGCTATCTTTAGAAATCTCACCTTGGTACTTCTTTGCATTTTGTTAAATCTGCAGCGAAAGTGTTCTTAGAACAACATATGCTGAGTCATTATCTGAGACTGCTATAACATGAAATATATGGCAGAATGTGGGTAAAACATAGCCGGAGACATACAATTCTTCCCCAAGGAGTTCAGTCACAAATTTAATTAATGTATTATTTTTTTAACGAGTGTCATCAGCCTGGAAGCATGTACTCTGGAATGGTGGCCAACGCATTAAGGGGCATACAAATGTTTAGCATAACTGGCACGTAAATACCTTGCAATGCCAGCTACAAAAGTCCCATACAAACGCCTGGTCTCACTTTCTGGTGACATTGTAAATAAGAAGTGGGCAGCATTATCTCCCATAAATGTAAACAAATGTGTTTTTCTTAGCAACTGGCTGAACAAGAAGTAGGACTGAGTGGACTTGTAGGCTGTAACGTTTTACGTTGTTTGGTTTTTGCGTGCAGTTATGTAACACAAAAAATTGGTATTTGCATTTTCACAATAAAGAGATTGCACTAAAGTACTTGTATGAGGTGAATTGAATAATACTATTTATTTTGTTTATCATTTACAAATTACAAATATTTGTAATAAAAATAATATAAAGCGAGCAGTGTATGCTTTGTATTCTGTGTTGTAATTGAAATCAATATATTTGAAAATGTAGAAAAATATCCAAAATATTTCATTAATTTCAATTGGCATTCTATTGTTTAACAGTGTGATTAAAACTGCAATTAATCACAATTAATTTTTGTGAATTGCATGAGTTAACCAATTGATCAACAGCCCTATTATTATTAACGTATTGATTCCTAGAATGAAAGTGTCTACTGAAAGGTTTTCTAAACATATAGTAGTTTAAGACAGTTTAAGCATTGGTGGTGGCTATTCAGCATATTTTGCTGGCTGTTATTAAGCTGCATATAAGTTGGTTGCTCTTAAACATGTTTGGCTGAAAAGTTTTTTGAAAGAAGCAGCAGCTTCAAAGTTTGCACTGTCTGTCATGTGATGTCTATTATGGCCAAACAGGAACAGTGCTTTAATTTCCTCACAACAGAATGTTGCCAGGTAGGGTGTGATGTGCAGGCTGACAGCTGGGTGAAATTTTCTTAATTAACTGTTTTTACACCAAAAAATGCATTTTTCAGGGCCCCAAACTAGTCACTATATTTGGGACAAATGCAACAAAGAGTTTCAGTTGGAAAACATTTTTTTGAAAGAGACTAAATATTTTGTTTGGGCCATTTGGAAACATCTGTTTTGATTTTGTTTTGTTTCAAAAAAGTCAAAATGTTTTATTTTGACTTTTCAATTCAAAATGGTTTCAATTTCAAATTTGGCCAAAACAAAAAGGGTGGAAAAACACCTAAAACAACCAAATCAAAATAAGAAACACTGGAAAAAAATTGTTCTGATTCAAAGAAAATGTTTTGATTAGCTCAAAATGAATAAAAAACTAAGGGCTGGTCCACACTAATCCCCCAGTTCGAACTAAGATAATAACGTAGCTGAAGTCGAAATATCTTCGAACTACAAGGTACTTACCGCGGGTCCACACGTGGCAGGCAGGCTCCCCCGTCGACTCCGCGTACTCCTCTCACGGAGCAGGAGTACCGGTGTCGACTGCGAGCACTTCCGGGATCGATTTATCGTGTCTAGACAAGATGCGATAAATAGATCCCAGAAGATCGATTGCTTACCGCCGAACCCAGAGGTAAGTATAGACGTACCCTAAGAGTTTCATTCTGAGTTGACTAAAATGGAATTTGAGTTTTTCAGTCCTATGAATAAATTTGAAAAACAATTGTTTGAATCAAACTGGATTTCTTTTTCCACATTTTTCTGTTGAGTTCCCTAACTGAAAAAGCCATTATTTGCTCAACTCCAAAGTCTTGGAATGAGGCTGTACCAATTCTTCTCATAGGTCAGTTCTAGGATAATCAAAGGCAGAAGTCTCAAGTGAATCACAACTGAATGACTCAGTTGGGCCTCTTGGTCTACTTAGTAGCACTAGATTGCTATATGAAAGTCTATTACATTTGCCTTACGGCAGGTCTGACAAGATAAAGATAGTGAATAATAAATAGAAATTCATTGAGTAGTGGGGAGGTATCCATTGTGGTACTTGGGATTGGTCTAAAATCTAGTCTAACAAGGAGGTTCCCAAATGAAGACTACATTAAGACTGAGTTAAAGTTGAAAATACATATAATAACTTAAGGATAGAAAACATTACAGAAATATTTTATTTATCCCAAAATGAAGCAATATAAATCTAGAGAACTCAGAGTTAAGGTTATACTTAAACCAAATTCGAACATGTTAAGATAAAGAATGCACACTTAAGGCACCCAAGCAACCTTAACTTTGTCCAGTAGTGAGTCTGTCCATGCAACAGCCATACAATAAGTGGTATAATTGAGCTGGAACGTGCTGGAACACCATTCCAGTACTTTGGGGCTTACCTTTTTAAAAACTGGTGGTATTTTTTTTACCAAATTGTGGTCCACAGGTTTTTCTGCTTGGGCTTTGTTGAAGAATGCACCACAAGGAGGACACCATTTTGCAAAACATGTTGTACAGAAAATGCCATTTTGCAGAGAGAACTGCATCTCCCCCACCCTCTCAATCTAACCAATATCTGAGTCTCTGTAATTCCCTCAGTGGCAAAGTCCATATTTTGCAATGAAAACTCTCTGAAACTATTTATTAAAATTAAACTAATAGCTTTAAACCATTTAAAGTATTATAGTGCTGGCTGTTTCAGCCTCACAGCAGCAACAGTTCAGGAACATGGGTGTGAGAGAGCTTTCCCTACATTTCTTCAGTCCTATATACCTGTCTCTGCAGGAGCAGTTCCTCTGCAGAGTTTTGAGTACCATCCAGTTTTTAAATCTGCGGATCTCAGACTTCTCAGTTAAATGTATTTAAATGTTACTGTCATATCCATATACTCACTCACATGCAAATGTACCTCTTAATGTTAGAACGTGGTTATTTTTTAACAAAAGTAAACAGCACAAAATCCTTGATTTCTATGATAAACACACACACACCTCTCTACTTCTAAGAGCACATTTAATTTGAGATTGAATATTGAGGTTCTTTTGGAATCATAGATCGTCAGGAGTATATATATTACACATGTGTATGGTGAGCAGCAAAAGATATTTCTGCTAAGGTCAGCTTTAACTTGCCGTTATGTATACACCAAATATCTGATGTTTTTCTGACAATATCATAAACTGAAGTAGGCTTATTTCTGATCACACCCACCTTGGTTTGAATCCTAATCCCTTTGAGGGTACGGGGGGAAATCCACAACTCTCAGAGCAAAGATATGTCAACTGTCATAGTTCATGGCCAGCGTACTGCCACATTATGGTTTTGATGCCAATAGTGCAGTTGGGGCAAAAAAGGAGCATTTTCAGAGATCAACGCAAAGCTGACGGTATAACTTAATCCTGTTTTCATAGATTTTATTTAGTTTTATATGGATATGTTTTTCAAGCTCTAGAGAAGTAATAACGTGTTAAACTGAAATGACCCTGACATGCTCAGACAGGTTTTTTAAGCTCACATGCCTGCTTTGGCTTAGAAGAGCAACTCTCTCCCACCACCTTGCTTTTCTTCTGATTTTTTCTTAAAGTCTGATAATCCCCTGGTCTTGAACTACAGGTAAGATTAATATAAAGCTGTAAAAGAAGAAAGCCTTCTGATTAATCAACCTTCATTTTTAATTTTACCCATTCTGCCATGTTTTAGAAAGTTCATTTAAAACCCCTGACAGAGGCAAAATGACATTCTCTTTTTCTATTTATATCTTCCACCCATTGTGGTCCTTTTAACTCAGTCCAAAAGCTTATTTACATGGCACATGGTGGTAATTAAATAGCTTCACTGATGCTTGATGGCATTAATTTCACTATTATCTCAAAATAAAGTGGCTTCATGGCAGGGTTGCCAATACATCTAACTTAGTTAAAAGATAATACTGATATATGTCCATCACCATTTTTGGGGAATATGATCTGTGTCACTTACATTTTATCATCTCACCAAAGTTAAGGTTGCAACTATCTTTCCATTCTACACCTGATTTTTTTTTCACGTGGGGTTCTCAGCCTCTTTTTGAAAACCACCAGTGAAGGAGCCTCCATGACTTCTCTTGGCAGTCTGTTCCATTGTCCTCTGCTCTTACAGCTAGGAAAGTTTCCCTGAGATTTAATCTGTATCTGCTGTGCTGCAATTTCAACCCATTGCCTCTTGTCCCACCCTGTGTGGCAAGAGTGAATAATTTTTCTCCATCTTTTTTTATGGCAGCCTTTCAAGTATTTGAAGACTGCCACTACATCCCCCCTTAATCTCCTCTTTTCCAAACTAAATATACCCAGTTCCTTCAGCCTTTGCTCATATGGCTTGCATTCTCTCGCTTTGGTCATCTTTGTCACTTGCCTCTGGATCCTTTCCAGTTTCTCTACATCCTTTGTATACAGTGGTGACCAAAATTGGGCACAGTATTCCAGCTAAAGCCTAACCAGCATTGAGTAAAGTGGTACTATCACCCGCCATGACTTGCATGCTATTCTTCTGTTAATGCAACCCAAGATTGCATTTGATTTTTTTGCCACAGCATCACATTGTTGACTCATATTGAGGTTGTGATCCACTACAACTCCCAGATCCTCCTCAGCAGTGCCAAGACATTTTTTTTCCCATTCTGTTTTTGTGCAATTGGTTTTTCTTCCCTAAGTGTAGTGTCTTATATTTATCTTTGTTGAATTTCATTTTGTTATCAATAGCCTAATTCTCCAATGTATCAAGGTCCCTTTGAATTTTAGTTCTATCCTCCAAAGTGTTTGCAACCCCCCAGCTTTGTGTCAGCTGCAAGTTTGATCAGTATGCTCTTTATTCCTACATCCAGCTCATTAATAAAGATGTTTAATAATACAAGATACAGAACAGATACCTGTGGAACCCCATGTGAGACTTCCTTCCAATTTGAAATCATTCCAATAATAGTTAAAACAATTGTTTGAAGTTGTTTAGCCAGTTATGTATCCACTTAATGGTAGTTCCACCAAGCCCACATTTCTACACCTTACTTATCAGAATGTCATGTGGGACTCTGTCAAAAGCTTTGGTAAAATCCTCATTTCCCCTATTGACCAAACCAGTTACCTTGTCAAAGAAGGAAGTCAAGCTGGTTTGGCATGATTTGTTCTTAGTATAAATCAATGTGGCTACTAGTAATCATCCCTTCATGCTCTAGGGATTTACAAATGGAAGGTTTTAAACATTGCTCTAATAGCTTCTCAGATATGGAGGTCAGGCTGACTGGTCTATAGTTCCTGCTTTTCCCCCTTTTCAAAGATGGGTGCTGTTAGCCCTTCTCCAGTCTTCCGTGAGTTTGCAAATGTTATTGCCTGTGGCTCTGAGATTTCTTTAGCTAACTCCTTCAGCACCCTGTGGTGAATAGTATCTGACCTGCTGACCCAAATTAGTCAGAAGAACTCTGATGTGTTCTTTACTTATCCTTAGCTGCATCCCTTCCCCTTTATTGTCTATGATAACTTCAGTAGTCATCCAGTCATGTTATTTTTTGTGTGAAGACTGAAGCAACGTAGGCATTGAGCAGCTCTGTCTTCTAATCATCTTCTGTTACCAGCTCACCTTCTCCATTGAGCAACAGACCCACACCATCGCTGCTCTTTCGTTTTTGTCTGACATATTTATAGAACCCCTTCTTGTTGTTTCTAACATTTCTTGCCAGCTGTAACTCATTCCTTGCCTTGGCTTTCCTGATTTTGTCCCTACATGCTCATGCTATTCCCAAATATACTTCAGGGCAGTGGTTCTCAAACTTTTGTACTGGTGACCCCTTTCACATAGCAAGCCTCTGTGTGCGACCCCCCTTTTAAATTAAAAACACTTCTTTACATATTTAATACCATTATAAATGCTGGAGGCAAAGTGGGTTTTGGGGTGGAGGCTGAGAGCTTGCAACCCCCATGTAATAACCTTGTGACCCCCTGAGGGGTCCCGACCCCCAGTTTGAGAACCCCTGTTTTAGGGACTGCCAGCCCCTTTGACTCGTTTTCTTCCTAATTGGCCTCTCCATGGGACCTTGCCTACTAGTTCTCTGAGTTGATTGAAATCTGCCTTGTTGAAGTCCAGTGTCCTTGTTTTGCTGTTCTCATGTTCTCCTTTCCTTAGGATTTTGAATTCTATCAGATCATGCTCACTTCCTCCCAAGTTCCCAACCACCTTTGTGTTTGCAACTAATTCATCCCTGTTGGTCAAAACCAGATCCAAAATGGATGACCCCCTAGTTGTTTCCTCAACTTTCTGACGTTGTCCCCCACACATGCTAACAACTTGCAGGGCATATTATGTTTTGCTATATTGTAGGCTCAATTTAAGATTGGGCAGAAGATGGCAATTTTTGTCTGGTCTCTGATAACTGGTAAAGTATGGACCACCTGTGATGTGACCAGAGGGCTACATCACCTCAGCAACCTCAAGTGCTGAACGCTGAAGCAACTAGCACAAGATGAGGGGAAACTGAGGCAACAGATAGATTTGCAGCTGGACAGGATAAGTCACTATTACAAGTGCTAATTAATCTTTACACAACAACCTTGTGAAGTACAGAGTCAAATATTGATCCTATCCCCATTTTTATAGGTTGGTAAATGAGGTACAGATATATGTGATTTCCCCTCAGCAAGTCACTGACAGAGTTTTACACTGGACCAGTAGTCCTGATTCCCATTTTCCACTGCCTCCCTAAATGTCTTAGTTTAATAAGGTTATAAGCAGACTTCTGTTTTTCTGTAATCCCCTCCCTGAAAAGGGGAAAAGATCTGCTTAGCAAAATAATCTGGTAATATTTATTAACAAGTGGCACAGTAGAATAAAATTGTCTATATTTTATAGGAGAAAAAGAGCTGGTTTAAAGGAAATATATATTGTTGTTCAAAACCTAAACACTGTACTTTAAAATGTAGCTAATTTTATTCTAAATCACAAAAGTGACTTCATTGTGACTGTTGCTTATTTCCCCTGATAAACCTGATTATTACAGCTAATTGCACTGTATACCATTTTTATTTTTCAAAGAGCCACAAGTGTAGCTTAGTATCAGGGGGTAGCCATGTTAGTCTGTATCCACAAGAACGAGGAGTCTGGTGGCACCTTAAAGACTAACAGATTTATTTGGGCATAAGCTTTCGTGGGTAAAAAAAAATGGACTCCTCATTGTAATTATAGCTTGTTCAAGAAATTTCAAATTTGATTTATACAATAGTCAATGATGAGTCAAATAGTGTATTGATTTCAGTGGTCTTTCAATCAGATTCATAATCCTTTGCTCTATCTCAGAAAATGTTGGGTGAAAACTGGCATGGCCCAGTTCTGAATCTATCCTACTCTTCCAAACAAAAATTTAGAATCAACTGAATATTCTAGATGGCTAAACCTATCTTCTATGGTGTTTATATTATCTTTATTTACAGTTTACTGCTTTATTTGGAAAACATGATTATCCCTCACTGAGGATCTGAGTCGAAGAGATGCTGTGCAGAGTGTACTCACTTGTATAGTAAATAGGGTGCCGGTTACAGTGCATTGTGTTAATGGTGCCTTAAAATGATTGACAACAAGAGTGTTCGCATCAGCATTTTTATTGTAAATTTTGTTACAGTTCTGACATTGCTATGACTCACTAGAAATAGTTTTTGCTAAAAGCAATAATTCCTGATGGCAACCACATGAAGCTTTTGTCAAGAGAATGTGTGCTTTGTGGCTACTTTGAAGAGCTACAGCAGCCAGTATGTCCCTCGGCCCGCGCCGCTTCCAGCAGCTCCCATTGGCCTGGAGCAGCGAACCGCGGCCAGTGGGAGCCACAATCAGCCGAATGTGCGGACACGGCATGTACACAAACTGGCCCGGCCCACCAGGGGCTTTCCCTGTACAAGTGGCGGAACAAGTTTGGGAGCCACTGAGCTACAGTATACTTTTGAAGCTAAATTTTTAGATGAAGTTACACTTAAGTCTATTAGCTGTTCTAGGTAAATATAAACACTTGAAAATAAAGTTGTTATTTTGTATTGGTTATACAAGATAACATATTAATGGCTACCTCTGACACTCTCTCTCCCTTTTGTGCAGTGAAATCATCAAAGAAACAGGTCTCTTCTTGGAGAGAGTAGATTTTTTTCTGAAAAGTTCTTGTGAGTTGGGACAAAAGTATGCAGTCAATACCTATCTATCTCATAGAACTGGAAGGGACCTTAAAAGGTCATCAAGTCCAGTCCTCTGCCTTTACTAGGCAGGACCAATTTTTTGCCCCAGATCCCTAAATGACCCCTTCAAGGATTGAACTCACATCCCTGGGTTTAGCAGGCCAATGCTCAAACCACTGAGCTATCCCTCCACCCTAGTGGAAATTAATAACAGTGTGAGTGGTGGAAACATTGTCCTTAACAGAGTCTTAGAAGCATAGAAATTAGTGCCAGGAAAAATATTTTAGATCATCTAGATCATCCCTCTGCAATTTCAGGATTATTCCCCTACAGTATGTTTTCTAATACTTTCTCCTGTCCAGTTTGAAACATCAAAATCAGTAGTTCTCTTAGGACACTATTTCCAATTCTAAACACTCACTCCAGGTAAATGTCCACATCCTTAGTCACCTCTCTTCTTTTCTTAAATCCATCTCACTAATCCTAGTCACCCCTCCCCCGCACAAACTGTCTTAAATATCTGTCTAAGTGATACCAGGGAGGGAAAAGTATGGGGAAAAAAATCAAATGTCTTTAAAAATCAGTTTAATCTAATCTGGGAGCACAAACACTAAAATGTCTAATCATAATTGTATGGAGTAATGTAGTTCCAAATCTGACGGTACCAGAATGCAGGGGCCCAGACATGCTGCACAGAGGATGCCTTTTGGCAGAGTGAGCTGCCCTGCCCCCGCCTGCATGACCTCATACGCAGTGTGCCTGGATATTTCTTGTTGAATGGAAGGAGAGATTTTGTGATATATTCTGATCTGGCACATGACATAGTAGGATAGAAACCTGACCTATGATCTTGTGTCACCCTCAGGTTTGAGCCATTGAGAGACGTTATCTTGTTTCAGGAGGCAAGAGCAAGATTATGTGCCTCAAGACTTATTAACCTATTTTATAGCCTTTGGGTTCAAAATAAATGTTACAACCCCAGTGTCGACGGTACATTCTTTTTCACACCCTGTTTCCTGAACATTTTTTTGATAGACTGTATTTTTTTCTCATTATTTTTGTTTTCTCTAGATAAGGTTTGATTTGGCATGTAAAGTCCGACAATGGTTTATATAGCATCATCTACATTTGATGGAAGTACAGAAGGTCAACAAAAATACTAATATATATATAGAAGGTTTTGTTCCCCCAGCATTAAGATTTTTTCAGCTAATTTATTTTATGGGAATTAAGCCAATTAATACCTTTAGTATAGTTTACCCCTCTTTTACTGCCTGCCCCTGTTTTACTGTGTTCCCCATATCTAAACACATATACTATTGTAGAATTCAGAGATGACAGGAGTTCATTAATAACCTACAAATGGCTTTTTAAGCTATATTTTCTCCATATGAATTCCTTAAGCTTTTCACTACAGTTAAAGGTGAGAAGATTAGTGTTTTCAGCATCATATGAACAAATTTACACGTTTCCCAAGGGAGATTAAAAATGTAATACCTCTTTTGAAGCTAACATTGCATCTTCTTATCCAACAGACTTTCCATAATCTGCTAATAGCTCGTGTAAAATCATTGCTATTATGGCATTACATATAAAAAGTAATTACTGTAATAAATAAGAATTGTATCTGTTGAACACTGGGTTCATTTCAGTTGTAAGCTCAGATGATTTGTGAATATCTGCATCTCAAATGATCACCACTCACATCAATAGCTACCTGATATCCTTTGCCACATTTTTCTAAGTTATGATTGATTAACACTCCCTCCCAATATTGATCTCAATGATAAGTCAGTTTTAATTAGGTTGTTATTGAAAACTTTGGCTATTGCATCCAGCATATTTTCAGTTAATTTGTCAACAACCAGCCTATTGCCATTACAGGAGACCACAAAGCAAAGAACAGGGAATGTAAACATTGGTACCGGTTCTGCTTAGTGTTTGAACCTTGGTGAAGGTTGCATTTTTATGCACAGTGACAAACTAGTGATACAAGACTAATCCAAAATCAAAAGTGTGCACCCCCATTCACTGAAGGTTTAAGACACATTTGAAACCTTCTGAAAACAAAATTACCGATAAATGCAAGATCAACACATCCTTTACATGGGCATGATCAAGTTTCAGTTAAATGAAAGATTTGGGGTAATTGAGGAGAGGGAGAGGGTTAGATTAATGGGGTTGTGATTATGACCCTGGGGCTTGGAAGATAGGCAGTGGTGGCAATGAGCTAGGTCCCAGCACTGAAGTTCAGCAAAATAGAAAAGGAGCCTCCTTTCTCTAGCGGCTATAATGTTTGATTACATGAAAAGTAACATTAGTATATTAAGAAGGAGATAAACACAATGGGTCTGACTGCTTGTATATATCTGCACAGTGCGCATCTGTTCCCTAAATGTAGAACTTTAGTTCAAATCCTACACCACTGAAATCAGTGGAAGATCTGCAGGATCTTACATTTATTAGTACAAATTCTCTATCTGTAGCAATAGCCCCCATTGCTCTCATTTCTTCACATCACTTGGCAGTTTATTTTTTATTTTATTATATTAATTATATTATATACACAAACATAGTCACATACACACAATATAGGCAGTGCAGATAGCAACACTTATAGTTAAGGCTCCTTAACTTCCATTGCCAGACCTGTTTTCTATGAATTATAAGTAAGTTTGGCAGAATTTGATTTTTTTTTTGTGGGGGGGAGGTTGATAAATGTTGATGGAAGTATTGATATCTATTAAGTTTTTTATTTTTTATCAATTTAAATTTTCATTTGTGGGAGATTACAGGGGAATCAGATAATTAACTACAGCAGACATTCAGATTCAAAATATTTAACACACTGTCAAAATCATGTGTCAAAAATATACAACATTAATATCCTTAAATAAAATTCTAAATTTCTCAAGCAGCATTTTTCTTACGTTGCCTGTCTGTAAATTTCAGTTATCAATGCAAATATTTTTCGTTCATTTGTGTGTGTGTGTGTGTGTATTGTGAAGCTGACATTTATGTACATTTGTTGATAAAAATTTAATCCTTCCTAACCTGTTTATAACTTTGTGGAACTTAAACTGTTCAGGCTGAATTTTCATTGTCTGGTGTCAGCTTCAAGTTGAACTTTTTGGGGAAGTTTCAGCTACAATGTTTCAGACGTTTCCAAGAATAAGGTAAGAGAAAAACACAATATCTTGCCCATGTCACATTTCTTACAACCATCATTGAGACGCTCTCTAGAGGCTCCTTTTGCTGTGGAGCAAGGATTTAAATCCTGGTGTCAGAATAAGCCTTTAGTCACATGTGAGAGGGGGAAAAGCCCAAATATGGCCCAGTTATAAGCCTCTGATAAATCTCAATTTGCATATGCTCATTAGAGACTTCTTAGAGTTTGGCAGCTAATTTCCCTGAAGATTCCATCTGCACTGAGCATGTTCCATCCCTTCATAGTTCCTACGTACAGAGCAGGCTGCACATGCTGTAACTCCATAGAGCAACTGAGCATGCTCTAGCCCAGGGATGTAGGAGCTGAACAGCTCAACACTGGCTTCTCCCAGAAACCAAGGGCCACTGGCGCATTGGAACAGAGAGCAAGGAGACTCTGTCCTGTGCCCTTAATGCTCCTGCTGTTGATGCCCAGGCAGTATGGAACAAGAGAAGGAAGTGACCTGGCTCAAATGCAGAGGAGTGGGGAACAGGAGGGAAGGGAGAAGGAAGAGATGCAGGAAAGTGGGACAAGAGCAAGGGTGAAGGGGATCGGAGTCTGAGGAGAGGGGTTCAGAGCAGGAGCACTGAGGAGGGGATGGGGCAGGAGCAGAGGGGGGGGGGAATAAGAGCCAGGAAGTGAAAGAGGTGGTAGCTGGGGGGAGGGGAGGGGACGGGCACAAGCAGAAGGAGGGGAATATGTAGAGGAAGGTGGACAGGGGCAGGAGTCAGGCAGCAGGGGCAGGGAAATGGCGACAGGTAGAGGCAGTAGGGACATGTGATTTCAGAACCTTTTGCCCTAGAGACTCTCCATTACAGAACCTGGAATCTAGCCCATCATTCCTGGGCCTCACCATTCCCTCTACTGCCAGCAAAGAGCTATGAATCCCACTAGCAAAGAGTGCATCTCCATCCTCCTCTAGCGCTGATCTACACAGAAAGTAATAACCTTCCATTTCCACCTGTTACTTGGCTAGCAAAGAGAGGACTGTACTGTGGATCTGAAAATCCCAAATCTCTTCATGACCTACATGGGACGGATCAATATGACAAGATGCTTTTTTGTTGTTGTTGTTCTTTTCTATTTGTAAGTGTGACAGATATTACAAGCACCTGTGTTATCTTTGGGGACCATATTGTATTTTATGTTGAAAGCATGAAAACCTTAAAAAGCCATTATATTGAGGTGGGCCAGATGGTCTGAACTGCAGAATGTTCATGGCCTCTTGTACCAATACCGGTGATGTGTGTTTGTATGTTCCTGGATCACTAGAGGGTGTTTAATGCAAAATCCTATTTTGGCTGGCTTTGAAACTTGATCTCCTGGGCAACGGATGTGGATGGACTGCATTTACCTATTTTCAGTAGTCTGGGAGACTCCTGAAAAGTATAAAAGGCTGAGTATAAAGAGATTCAGGGTCCTCCTTTTGATTCAGCAAATGGACATGACCTTTGGGGACTCCAACGCTTTCTGAAGGGTCGAAAGGACTTTGGCCTACAAAGCCCTATAGGAATGATGGCCGATTCCTGGTCTGTTTAGTGTGTGCTTAGAACCTTTTATTGTTTTTCTGGGTTTGGATGCTCTTTATCCTGAATAAATGTTCAGGAAGATTTATGTGGCAACTTAACTGCTGCCATACACTGTTCATAGCCCTCGGAGAGAGAAAGCAAAGCACTGGTGTCGGTCTTTCAGCCAGACTGCCTTGCTAGGAATATTACAGTGAACTACAGGGAACTGCAGCCTACAAACCCCATTTAAAAGGGAGTGGGAAATGAGTCCCTACCCAGACATAGGTGAAAGTTAGAGGCCTGAAACCTCAGGGGAATTCCTGGAGCGGACAATTGGGGGTGGGGGTAAAAGGTGCAAGCACCCTTAAAAATGTGGCAGTAAGTATTTTAAAAAACTTAGGAAATTATATCCAACTGCATGTGATCATATAACTAAAGACTGTACCATAATACATATGCACAAGGGGGACAAATAAAGACTGCATAGGCAACTTTATTTCAGGCATTTATTAACTTTGGAGTGTTTGACTTTGCAACCTTAACATTCTTTTAATACAGTATATAATTAAATAAAAAAAAAACTATGTAAGAACCCAGTTTCAAAGTGTAACATTTTTCATCAGCTTGACATTGTGCAACCCACTTAAACAAAAGAAGCTGTTCCGAGAATATTGATCAACTGGAAGATACCCAATTAACTAAATTAGAAAGGACTAGATGTACAGAACACTGACAAAGCTTGTGGAGTTAGTATATCATGTTGACATGCAAGTACTCTAGTTGAGAGTACCATAAAAGCTGCTAGTAAAATAGATGAGGTGCAGTAAGTGTATAAAGAAGGCAGTTTATTAGATTACAGATATAATCCTTCCACTCTGGGACTGAAGTGGAACTAATATTAGCCATAAATCATGCAAACAATGGAAGTTATCTGATCTGGAAAGGAAACCCTTTGGTGGTGTTTTTAGAGAATCTAGCAGATGGATTAATTATCAGCAAGTATATTGACAAAGAAAATAAAATGCCTCTAAAGCTGCAAATGAATGATTGATTAGCATTTTGAATTGATCCTCTCCACATAATAAAGAACAGCTGTTCTTATCGGGGTCAAAAACCAGGTCACTATCTCATATTAAATGCCAAGGTACATCTGTAATTCAAACTGAGATGGATGGTTTGCCCTCAAAACATGGAAATTAACCAGAAAGGATGGTGTTCAACAGTGTTCTCTCTTAAGAGGTGAAATATGTAGAGAAAATTAAGTACTGGTAGAAAGCAGAGTAGAGTACAATACAACCTTATTTTGTATGGCATTTTTCGAACAAAGAGTACCCAAAACAACTCTCAGTAACAAGTGTCCCAAAGGGGCCTTAAGCGCCATTCACAAGGTCTGAGGACCTTATAACCTTTAGATTGGTGATTAGGGCACTCACCTCTGATGAGAAAGACCCATGTTTGAATCCCAGTTCTGGAAGAAAGAAGGATTTGAACCCAGATCTCCCATCTTCTAGACGAGTCCCCTACCTAGCAGTCTATAGTATAGTTTGAGGTATGGCCTCCATCTCTTGTCTTGAAGCTGTTCCACTTTGTATATATATTTAAGTATTCATTGGAGGTGGGACTCAAACCTGGGTCTCCCCTGTCCCAGCAGTGCACTAGCACTGAGCTATAGAGTCTCTCATGCCCCCCCAACCACCATCATCAATTCAAGTATTTGGCCTTTTAGAAATGGCTGGAAACAAAACATTTTGGGTCTGAGACGTGTCAGAGTTAGTTCAACTTGACCTTTTCCCCCGCCCTCCCCCCAATTTCTCACAAGTGTCAAACCACCACAGTTATTCTCCCGTTTCAAATTAGCACCTCAATCATTAATGGATTTTATATTCCCTACTTCACAATGTTCTGAAGTATTATTCTACAGATGGGGAAACTAAGGAACAGGGTAGATTACATGACTTACCAAAGGTCACACAGGAAGTCTGTGTGAAGACTGAATCGACACCTTTATATCCTGAGTCCTAGTCTAGTGCCTGAACTACAACGGCATTCTTCTTTCCATCACTGACGAGTCCAAAGTTGGGACAAGAGCTGAATCCAGATTCAAATGATTTTTTTTTTAATTTTGAGATTGTATTTGCATTTTTAAACACTGATAGGAGAAAAGATAAATTGGGAGGTTTAAGAGAAATTTTCAGAAATTTAAAAAAGAGGAGATATGCTGGGACAGAAAGATAGCTGAAGGAATTTCAGAGGACAAGTTTCTCATACCAGCAAAGGCAAGGACACAAAGGAAAAGGACACTAGAGGGATGGAGTTGAGAGAAACAATAGGCCAGATTAGCCTCTGCTCTGGCCCTGTTTGCACTGTTCTGAAGGTGCTAACAGCTGAGTTAGAAAGCCAACTAGTTAGTCCTCTTGCATAGGGAAGTCCTGGGTGAAATCAAACCAGCATAACCAGCTTTGATATCTGGTCCTGCCTCCTACCCAGTGTACTGGAGATTCTTGGGGGTGTGCCAAGAGCTTTAGGGGGCACAACTGAAGATCTGGTCCAATGTCTAAGACAGGATGGAACAAGTCCATAGACGGTTTTTAAAAAGTTCATTTTAAACTGGATCCTGAAATTAGCGAGAAGCCAGGGCACCAGTCTTAGAATGGGGTAGTACCAACCCATTAATATAGGTTCCTTACAGAAACTAAACAGGGTAGAAAACCTGAGGAAGATTAAGGTATCCTGCTGATAATCATTCCTGCTCAATTTGGATAAATCTCAGTGTTTTGCCCTTAACTATATTTTTATATAGCCTACTAAAACCTGAAAAAAAAATCCAAACAAGTAATCCACCACACCAAAAAAGCCATCACATAACAAAGAACAAAAAAATAAATTATGATCCTGCAGAGAACCTAACCAGAGAACCTAACTATTTCTACTGGTTCTGTGTGAACTATGCCGGAATTAAATATTACTTTAAAGACAAGGGTGAAATCCTGGCTCCCTTGAATTCAATGGCTGCTTTGTCATTGAGAACAGTGTGATGAGGTTTTCACTCATGAAATCCACAAGTCCTGTTTATCAAGTTATTGGTCCAAGTAACGAATTTATGATCTGCACATAAAGTTATCTGAAGTTTAGTTGGGGAAGCGGTTCAGAACTTTTGTTCTGCTTTCTGCTTGTTCTAAATTTTACGTCTCAAAGAAAAGTAGTACTACGAAGCCATTTTCACCCATGGACATCTCTGCAATAATTGCCATTATGTCTACTGCTTAAGTAAGTATCTCCATATTAATTTACCTGAGTTAGTGTGCCATTCTTGTCTTTCTCTTTTTCCTAACCATCAATAAAACAGAGAGGGTGATGAGCTGGACTCACTAAGGGGGAAGTGCTGCTCTTAGTTACATTGGCTTAAATCCAGATTAAATCAATATACTTCACTGGCATTAATCTGATTTACACCAGAGTAACCAAGAGTACAATTTGAGCCTAACTCTTTAAAACTGTTTCAGGTATCCTTTTTAACAGAACAATATTCCAACATCAGCCCTATTCAGTCAAACCTATTAAGGCAGAATTGGCAGATTTGTAATCAAATCTATCCACCAAATCAAATTCAGGATGTTTCAGTGACAAGATTTTGACACAGTACTCAGAAAATAAAAACCATTAAGATACTGGTGGACATCGGGAGAGGGGAGATCATAGACAATAAAATTTATATTAATGTAACAGTTGATTTAAAAAAGAAAGGGTAGTGGATCTTTGCACTTTATATATAGACACTATCCTAGAGAATCTCAAAACATTTTACAAAGAAGGCTTTCAACACCTTTTCAGATATTCAAGGTATCTCTATACCTTTTTACTTGTGTATAAACTCAGGTAGAGAGGTTAAATGACGTGTCACAGATCACACCATGAACCAGTCGCAAAACTGGGATTAGAACCCAAGGGTTCTGGCTCCTAGGCCTCTACTCTGAACACTAGACAGTAGGCCAGATTCTGATCTCACTTACCCTGGTGTAAGTCCACAATGAATCCAGTAGAGCTACTCCAGAATTACAGAATCTGCCCCTATATTACACCAAATTACATCAGTCTTATGCTTTCATCATTAAAGTTCAGCAGCTGACGGTCACATAAAATCACTTCAGAAAGATTTCTATTTTTAATCCTTTGAATCAAAGCAAAGAACACATAAGAGTTTCTTCATAACAATTCATTGTAGGCTTAAATTGCAATACATGAGGGCCTTTGAGAAATTATTTTAAATGAAAGCATAATGCATTTTAGTTATGAAGGAAACCAGGATTCATATTATGGTATCTCTCCAGTTAAGGGTCAGATTCTGACATCCTTACTCATATTTAACAGCACCTTAATTCTGTTAGTGGTCCACTGACTCCACTGGGACAAGTCCTGGAATAAGGTAGTATTCTGCTGCTTTTACACATGCTGAACTTCACCGTGAGTTAGTAGTTCTAACCCAGTTGTATTTTCCCTTCCAAACACTCAGCTAAGTATTTTTCCAAGCTACAGAACAGTACTTTTCGGGAAATCAGCTTTTATCCTCTATCTTCAAAATGCCGTGTACATCAGTGAGCTCCACTCATTTCAATTCTCTGCCTCTTTAAGAATAACAAATACTCAGATCACTGTAATCCAAATTCTGACGCCTTTACCTGGTTTCACTACGACTATGTGAGGAGATACTACACAGTGTATGGGTGGTAGAATCATTTTGTTTATCCTCAGCTACACGTTTCATTTCCTTTTAAAACTACAATATGTGAATGCAGAACAGTTGGTCCCCTTGATATTTTGATATACAAAACCGCACCACAATATAGCTACAGTGAAGTTTCATAATATAAAACAAAAACAAAGGAAGCTGGAAGTTGGAATGGAAGGAAATGCAGGGAGGTGCAAGTCACTGGGCCCAGATGGCATTCACCCAAGAGTTCTGAAAGAACTCAAATGTGAAATTGTGGAACTATTAACTATGGTTTGTAACCGGTCCTTTAAATCAGCTTCTGGTTGACTGGAATGACTGGAAGATAGCTAATGTAACGCCAATATTTAAAAAGGGCTCTAGAGGTGATCCCGGCCATTACAGACCAGTAAGTCTAACATCAGTACTGGGCAAATTAGTTGAAACAATAGTAAAGAATAAAATTGCCAGACACATAGAAGAAAATAAATTGTTGGGCAAAAGTCAACATGATTTCTGTAAAGGGAATCATGTCTTACCAATCTATTAGAGTTCTTTGAAGGGACAAGGGGGATCCAGTGGACATAGTGTACTTAGATTTCCAGAAAGCCTTTGACAAGGTCCCTCACCAAAGGCTCTTACGTAAATTTAGTTGTAATGGGATAAGAGGGAAGATTCATTCATGGATTGAGAACTGGTTAAAAGACAGGGAACAAAGGGTAGGAATAAATGGTAAATTTTCAGAATGGAGAGGGGTAACTAGTGGTGTTCCCCAAGGGTCAGTCCTAGGACCAATCCTATTCAACTTATTCATAAATGATCTGGAGAAAGGGGTAAACAGTGAGGTGGCAAAGTTTGCAGATGATACTAAACTGCTCAAGATAGTTAAGACCAAAGCAGACTGTGAAGAACTTCAAAAAGATCTCACAAAACTAAGTGATTGGGCAACAAAATGGCAAATGAAATTTAATGTGGATAAATGTAAAGTAATGTGCATTGGAAAAAAACCCCAACTATGCATACAATATGATGGGGGCTAATTATCTAAAATCAATCAGGAAAGAGATCTTGGAGTCATCGTGGATAGTTCTCTGAAGACGTCCATGCAGTGTGCAGTGGCAGTCAAAAAAGCAAACAAGATGTTAGGAATCATTAAAAAAGGGGCAGAGAATAAGACGCAGAATATCTTATTGCCCTTCTATAAATCCATGGTATGCCACATCTTGAATACTGTGTACAGATGTGGTCTCCTCATCTCAAAAAAGATATACTGGCATTAGAAAAGGTTCAGAGAAGGGCAACTAAAATGATTAGGGATTTGGAACAGATCCCATATGAGAAGAGATTAAAGAGGCTAGGACTTTTCAGCTTGGAAAAGAGGAGACTAAGGGGGAATATGATAGAGGTATATAAAATCATGAGTGGTGTGGAGAAAGTGAATAAAGAAAAGTTATTTACTTGTTCACATAATATAAGAACTAGGGGTCACCAAATGAAATTAATGTGCAGCAGGTTTAAAACAAATAAAAGGAAGTTCTTCTTCACACAGCGCACAGTCAACCAGTGGAACTCCTTGCTTGAGGAGGTTGTGAAGGCTAGGACTATATCAGGGATTAAAAGAGAACTAGATAAATTCATGGAGATTAAGTCCATTAGTGGCTCTTAGCCAGGATGGGTAAGGAATGGTGTCCCTAGCCTCTGTTTGTCAGAGGGTGGAGATGGATGGCAGGAGAGAGATCACTTGATCATTACCTGTTAGGTTCACTCCCTCTGGGACACCTGGCATTGGTAACTGTCGGTAGGCAGGATACTGGGCTGGATGGATCTTTGGTCTGACCCATTATGGACATTCTTATGTACTTTTTTTTCTTCTGGTACCTTATCTTTTAAGAGAAACTGAACTAATAAACTTAGTTCCTTAAGTATATTAGGCAGAGATTCCAATGGCATTTCATCTTCTCCATTTCAATTTTAAATTGGAGTTGGCTTTAATTATGCTACGGATGTTTTTATTTATGAGAAACATTGAGGACAGGGGAGACAGATCCTGCACTGGTGTAAATCTCTATTGATTGCAACACAGCACTCATTTACACCAGCTGAAGATTATCTTCTTGATGTTCATTATATGCTTCTGTTCCAGGAAAACACAAGGGATGTTGCTCAATTAATTAATATTCTTGGTAATTTGTTTTATGTAAATTTCATTAAATTCCTAGAAGTCGTCAAGCATAGCTGCCAAGAAACTAAAACTGAGCTCAATTATAGTAATGGCCACCCTCTTCCAACTTGGATATCCATTTCTATATGGCCTTAGAAAAAGATAAATGAAAGATTCAATTAGATCTGAAGCTATTCATAAATGGCTTGATCTCATTCAATGTTGGATAGATTGTGGGATAGGTTGTCACTGGTTGTGGCAGGGTACATAATGGTAATTAAGGTTAAAGGTGGAGGAGTCAAAAAAGGCCTCCTGCCTATGCACAGGTCATAGTCATGATCCCAGTCCTCAGATTCCCCGCAAGAAACTCTAAAGAGAACAGGTTTCAGAGTGGTAGCCGTGTTAGTCTGTATCAGCAGAAACAACGAGGAGTCCTTGTGGCATCTTACAGACTAAGTCTCTAAGGTGCCACAAGGACTCCTCGTTGTTTTTTCTAAAGAGAACAGGAGACAAAAATGTACTGACATCCTGGATGTGTAGGGGGAAAGAGTTAAATAAGTCACCAAGATTGTGAGCTTAAGAAAGAGCATTGTCAATAGAAAAGGAGAGAAGGGGGGGATTAGTTATTATTGTGCCTACTATGTGTATTAATAAAGATAATACAAATTTTGTGGGTGAGTGATAGGCGAATAACACTAATACAATACAGCTAAAGCATGACATTTGAAATCACATCTTCATCTCATTTCTAAAGAATGAAAATATTGTCAGAGCTGATTATCATCAATGTAAATCTGAGCCATTTATCCAGATGGGTTTGTTCATCCCGTGATCTGCCTGACCAGAACAGCTCTTGCACACACAAATCTTTGTTTAAAGATTTGATCTATGTGTCTAGGTATTCTCATTAGAGCTTTGGCAATGGCTGGAATCTGAGTCTTGTAAGAAAAAAAAAATTAATTCCAATTCAGAACAAAAAGTCAAATGCAAAATTTCTCACCGAATGAAAATTTACCAAAAAAGAAAAAATCAATTTTGGAAAAACCAAAACACATTTTTTCAGAATGTTTCTAGGCCAGCTTCCTGGCTGCCTGACTGCTTGCTTGCTGGGCATCTGTGGAGCTGGACAGCACAGTAAGCCTGCCACATGGACTGCCAGGGAGCTGGAAGTCCTGGATTCATGGCAGTCCACCAAGTTAGGCATCTGAAGAGCCGTGGAGCCTGAGAATGTGGGCAGTGAGCTTCTACAAAAGCAGGCATACTTCTGTCTGATTCCCGTTAAAACTTTCAACAGACATATGTTCCCACTTAAGTTTTAGTTCCATCAACTCAGTATTTTCTGACAAAACTGTTTAATCAAAAAATGTCCAACCAGCTCTAATCATGAACCATGCTATGCCACTTTAAAGAATGAGAATTATCATTCTGCGTATTAGTCTGAATGTGCCATGCATTCAAACTCTCACATGGCTCATCAAAAATACAAGTCCATCTCTTGCCACTTCAGAAGCATGGGTTTGATTCTCAAGGTTTGGAATACGTAGCCCATAAAGTCACTTAAGGCCACCACTTGCTTAGATGGCTTCCCGCTCTCAGAAATTGGATCAGAGGCCATGAAGAGAAAGAATTTCCTGCCTCATTTAACCTTTTCTTCCATTTCCTTTTTATTCTCTTTTTTTCTCCTCTATGTTACATTCTTTCTCTTTCAATATTGTTACCCTTTCTTCTGCTTCTAATGTTCTATTCTGAAACCAGCATTGTCCTGTGCCAAGTGATCACAGATGTTTGTGGCCTTGCAGATCGGCTTCTCAGGAGGATAAAATCAGTGACAAAGAGACTGGGTATCTTTTAACGGCGTGTTTATATAAACAGTTAGTGCACAGCAAGCTGGGGTGTAAATCTACCTCAAACTAGCCTGCCACACAGTAACTGGCCTTCTGGACCCTGTTGCTATGCACAAAAAGTTCCCTAGTACACTGTTTTACTGCTGCTTCAAAGCAGGGATGTTTTTAACCAATACAGCCTTCTTTCTTAATTATGGGATTGTGACTTTTTATTATCTTTAGAAAATAAAAGGGCCTGCCACTTCCACAACTGACTGCTCCACAGTCCATTGATATCTTGTTTTCTCTGCAGTGATGGGTGTCACGAACAATGAGGAATTATCCATAAAGGAACATGCTGTTACCCCTACATTCCATTTATTATTCACTACCTCTCTCACATAGGCCACACGTGTATAAAGCTCAGCCAGATTATGTTATGGACATAAATCCATTCGAGATTACACATTCAGACTGCTGAACTTTCACATTTAAAACAGAGACCTACATTTTCAAAGCATTCTCATGTATTCATCCACTGACTTATACCAGCCACAAATGACATTAGCTGATATCATCACTGGTGTCATTAATCTTACAATAGCCTCCAAAAGTCTTGATCAGAATTAGGTGCCCTCTGATCTAAGTGCTGTACAGCCAGATGGAAAGAGTTTCTCCCTGCCATGAAAAATGTACAATATAAAAGGCAAAAAGAGAACAAACCAAAACAAGGGGGCACTTGAGGATTTTAAGTAAAGACAGTAACCTGCTACCTGGTTGAAAATACAAGTGTCTATATGCTCAGTTATTGCATGGCAAACCAAGGTGTAAATCTAAAGGTCACCAGCTCGTCGCACACTGGCCATGAGATCCCAGGTACTGCACATTAAGAGTCCCACAGTGCACTTTGCTAGACTGCTGTTTCACAGTATAGTGCGTCAAAGTGTACTACAGAACTTAGTGCATGATAGTAGGATCCACACTGCCACTTAGTGCTGTAGATTATAGCCTGGCTTGCTGTACACTGACTGTGTTGACAAGCCTAAAGGGTGTGAGGAAATGGTTACAATGTTCAAATAAACAATTAGGTGATTGTCACACATTTTAGCTTTAAAAATCCCCCACAAACACTGCCTTCAGAGCCTGCATTATCTCTGCTTCTAGGGCTAAGCCAAATCTCCATCAGTAAGAGTGTTATTGTGAAAGGCATCTGAAGTCAACTGAACTGATATTAAAAACCAGAATTTTGATTGCATAGAAATGTCCTTCAGGAGAAGCTGTTACGGACATTTTGTAACTGTGTCATTGAATCCCAATATAGATTAAAAACTGAATAAATCGTCCTGGTACAAATATATGTCCAAATCTCAAAATAAAGAGTTTAAAAATAGAGAGGTTCCAGCATTCAGTATAGAGACCAGTGGCATTCAGAATACTCACAAAGATTTAGAAGCCTGTGTTTAGCAAGGTGCCAACATTTGCTAACTAAATCACTGAATTTAGTCAACATAGATTGCAAGAGTCTTCAAAAGAACCAACAGTTTAGATGGCCCATGAAATTTGACAAAGAACCACAAATATTTATACACAGTTTAAGCTTCCTATACACTGATGGGTTCCGAATTATGTGTAACACTTCAGGAAGAAGATCCAGAAACAACACCAGGTATGTTAGAAAGCCTTATACTCAATTCACAGTGAAAAGAGGCAAACAAGATATTGGACGGTATTAAAAAAAAAAGAGAGAAAGAGAGAGAGCACAAAATGGAAAAGCATATACACTGTATATCAATCAGTTCTATATTTTCATCTTTAATGATGAATCTTGTTTGGACTGCTCATCTCCAAAGGACATAACAGGAATAGTAAAGGCCCTGAAAAGAGTAACAACAACAATCAGAGGCACATCAGATATTTCATATGTTTAAAGAAGAGGGTAGCTGGGTTGTATGGTGTGTAGGACTACAACAAGATGTCTGTTCTTCCACAATAAGATCTATGAGTATTGCTAGCTTCTAATTATTTAGAAAATGTATTTTATGTAACAAGTTTGTAATGTGCATAGAGTTAAAATAGGCACAATCTAAAACTAACTAATCCTAATCTCTTAAAAATTAATTCTCTTGGACAAGAAAAGAGGAGATATGATCAAGATGTGGAAGAAGATCATAGTATACAGAAAGCCAAATAGGTGCTCCTTTTTAACTGTTCCCATAATACAAGAAAGGAGGGGACACTTGATGATTATAAGTAAAGAAAATAACTTGCTCTCTGCTTGAAAATACAAATGCAAATAGGTCAGATGCATTTCTACAGAGCTGCAGAGCAATATTGACAATATGAGGTTAAGTTGGGAAAAGCAAATGAACCAGGAAATCTCTCCAGAAGATTGGAATATATAATGGTAGATACTAGAGGCCTGTACCAAAGGCTGTGGAAATAAATGGGAGCTTCTTTATTGATTTCATTGGGCTAGATGAGAACCTATGCGCTATACAAATTCCTCCCATGGAAGCAATAGCAGTGGAGGAAAATTATGGTCAGGTACTTTTTCAGTCTTTCCAAACAAGAGACAAAATTCATAAGTAAATGTCTAGAGGAGATTCTATGGTTTAGGGAACTACAGGTTTCTGCAGCTTTAGGGTTTCTAGAACTACAGGCCGTTGGTCTGATGTTAGAAAATTGATCGAAGTGCTATTTGAGGGATATAGCCCCTAAATAACTGTTGTTAGTAGAATGTGAGGAAAATGTCCTGATTCACTGAAATTTAACAGTTAGTCACCTATTTAGAATTCTTATGACTGCAGCCTATCAACACATTTCATCACTGTGCTTGCAAAAACAAATACCAACTGGAGAATGTTGACCACAATAAAAATATTGAGAAATGGAATGCCATTCTGTCTATATTAGATTAACCACTGAACTATTTGAGGAAAGATGGGCCAAACTGGATGATCTGATAACGCTTGCTGGCGTAACTTTTATAACCACATTATATACTTACTAAGACCCTGTCTACCGGGCGCAAAGATACGCGATGTGGACCTGCGGTTGAAAAGGATCCTAAAAGGAGCAGGTAAGAACCCCTTGATAATCCTTCATGTAGGAACGAATGACACGGCTAGGTTCTCGTTAGAGAGAATCAAGGGAGATTATGCTAGGCTGGGGAAGACGCTCAAGGAGATAGAGGCTCAGATTATCTTTAGTGGGATTCTGCCCGTTCCGAGGGAAGGGCAGCAAAGGGCTGATAGGATTGTGAGAATAAATAGTTGGCTAAGAGAGTGGTGCTATAAGGAGGGCTTTGGGATGTATGGCCACTGGGAGGCTTTTGGGGACAGACACCTGTTCTCGCGGGATGGGCTTCACCTGAGTAGGGAAGGAAATAGACTTCTGGGAGGGAGGCTGGCTCATCTTATCAAAAGAGCTTTAAACTAGGAAGTTTGGGGAGAAGGTTGGGAGATGCACAGTTAATCTCCACGCCAGATTCCAGTATGGAAAAGGTGAGTAAAATGAGAGGAGACATAGCCGGGGAGATGAGATTGGACATAGGAAGGACAGGGGGGACGGACGCAAGGAGGCCCGCAACTTATAGTGCTACGAATGGGAGACAGGCTAAACGACATACATTAGGGTGTTTATACACCAATGCCAGAAGCCTAGGTAATAAAATGGAGGAATTGGAGCTCTTGGTCCAAGAGCTGAAACCAGATATCGTAGGAATAACAGAAACGTGGTGGAATGGCAGTCACGACTGGAACACAGGTATGGAGGGGTATGCGCTGTTTAGGAAAGACCGGAACAAAGGTAAAGGTGGGGGGGTGGCATTGTATGTCAATAGTGAAATAAGCTGTAAAGAAATAATAGTTGATGGATTAGATAACACAGAGTCCGTCTGGGCAATACTCACACTGGGTAATAGGACTACTAGAGCCTCTCCGGGGATAGTGCTCGGAGTGTGCTATAGACCGCCGGGATCGACCCAGGATATGGATAAGGAACTATTTAATGTGTTTAGAGAAGTAATTACTAATAGAAACTGTGTAATTATGGGGGACTTTAACTTCCCAGATATAGATTGGGGCACAAACGCTAGTAGTAATAATAGGGCTCAGATGTTCCTAGATGTGCTTGCTGATCAATTCCTTCATCAAGTGGTAGCTGAACCGACGAGGGGGGAGGCCATTTTAGATTTGATTCTGGTAAGTAGTGAGGACCTCGTTGAGGAAGTGGTAGTGGGGGACAATTTGGGCTCCAGTGATCATGAGCTAATTCGGTTTAAAATACATGGGAGGAGTAACAGAATTAAGTCAAAGACTAGGGTTTATAATTTTAAAAAGGCCAATTTTAACAAATTAAGGGGACTGGTAAGGGAAGTGGATTGGGCAAACGTATTAATGGATCTAAAGGCAGAAGAAGCCTGGGATTACTTCAAGTTAAAGATGCATGAGCTGTCGGAGGCCTGCATTCCAAAAAAGGGAAAAAGATTACAAAGCAGGAGATTTAGACCGAGCTGGATGAGCGACCGACTCAAAGGGGCGATTAGGAAAAAACAGAAAGCGTACAAAGAGTGGAAGAGGGGAGGGATTAGTAAAGAAACTTACCTTAGCGAAGTCAGAGAATGTAGAGATAGAGTGAGAAAGGCCAAAGGCCGTGTAGAGTTGGACCTAGCGAGGGGAATTAAAAGCAATAGTAAGAGGTTTTACAGCCATATAAATAGGAAGAAAGCAAAGAAAGAAGAAGTGGGACCGCTGAAGACTATTGCCGGAGAGGAGATTAAAGACAATCTAGGCATGGCGCAATATCTCAATGAATATTTTGCATCGGTGTTTAATGAGGCCAATGAAGGTATTAGGGATACTAGCACTACTACAGAGGGGCATTCAGGATGGGGGATTACCGTATCCGAGGTAGAAACAAAACTTGAATGCCTTAAGGGGGCTAAGTCGGGAGGACCGGACGATCTTCATCCGAGAATATTGAAGGAATTGGCGCGGGAAATAGCAGGCCCATTAGCGATAATATTTAATGAATCTGTAAACTCGGGGGTGGTCCCGTTAGACTGGAGAATAGCTAATGTGGTTCCTATTTTCAAGAAAGGGAAAAAAAGTGATCCGGGTAACTACAGGCCTGTTAGTTTAACATCTGTAGTGTGCAAGGTATTAGAGAAAATTCTGAAAGAGAAACTAGTTGAGGACCTGGAGGTTAGTGGCAATTGCGATAAATTACAACATGGTTTTACGAAGGGCAGATCGTGCCAAACGAATCTGATCTCCTTCTTTGAGAAAGTAACGGATTTATTAGATAAGGGAAATGCGGTGGACCTAATATACCTGGATTTCAGTAAAGCGTTTGATACTGTACCCCATGAGGAATTATTGGTTAAACTGAAAAACATGGGGATCGATATGAAAATCCAGAGGTGGATAAGGAATTGGTTAATGGGGAGAATGCAGCGGGTCGTATTAAAGGGTGAACTGTCAGGTTGGAGGGAGGTTACTAGTGGAGTGCCTCAAGGTTCGGTTTTGGGACCCATTTTATTTAATCTATTTATAACTGACCTCGGAACCGATTGCAGGAGTGGGCTGATAAAGTTTGCGGATGATACGAAGGTGGGAGGCATTGTAAATTCGGAGGAGGATAGGGATATCCTGCAGGGAGACTTGAACGAGCTTGTGAATTGGAGTATCAGGAATAGGATGAAATTTAATAGTAAAAAGTGTAAGGTGATGCATTTGGGGATGACTAATAAAAATTTTAGTTACAAGATGGGGACGCATTGGTTAGAAGTAACGGAAGAGGAGAAGGACCTAGGGGTCCTAGTAGACCGCAGAATGACTATGAGTCGACAATGCGACGTGGCGGTGAAAAAAGCCAATGCTGTCTTGGGATGCATTAGGCGAGGTATATCTAGTAGGGATAAGGAGGTCCTGCTTCCGTTGTACAAGGCGCTGGTGAGACCTCATTTGGAGTACTGTGTGCAGTTCTGGTCTCCCATGTTTAAAAAAGATGAACTCAAACTGGAACGGGTGCAGAGAAGGGCCACTAGGATGATCAGAGGAATGGAAAACCTGTCGTATGAAAAGAGACTAGAGGAGCTTGGGTTGTTTAGTCTGACAAAGCGAAGGCTGAGGGGGGATATGATTGCTATCTTTAAATATATTAGAGGGATTAATACGAGGGAGGGAGAAGAATTATTCCAGCTTAGTACTAATGTGGATACGAGAACGAATGGATATAAACTGGCCGTGGGGAGGTTCAGGCTTGAAATTAGACGAAGGTTTCTGACCGTCAGAGGGGTGAAATATTGGAACGGCCTTCCGAGGGAAACGGTGGGGGCGACGGACCTGTCTGGTTTTAAGATTAAGTTAGATAAATTTATGGAGGGAATGGTTTAATGGTAAAACATAGTAGTCAAGGAAAACCAAGAAATGGTAGGTAAATTGTATAATGGCTGACAGGGGTCAGGCTGGAGACTCTTTCCTATATGCTCGGGGTCTTACTGATCGCCATATTTGGGGTCGGGAAGGAATTTTCCTCCAGGGCAGATTGGCTGAGCCTCTGGAGGTTTTTCGCCTTCCTCCGCAGCATAGGGCAGGGATCTCTAGCAGGAGGGTTTCTGCCGATTGAAGTCACCTAAAACAGGATTGGGGACTTCAACAGCAGAGTCCATGGAAGGGGTAGGGACGGTTTTATGGCCTGCAGCATGCAGGGGGTCAGACCAGATGATCATAATGGTCCCTTCTGACCTTAAAGTCTATGAGTCTATGAGTCTATGAGTCTATGAGACCCATAAACTATACTGCCTCAGCTATGCTGTTTTCACTTTTTATATCCATCATTCTCTCTTCTAATATTTACAGAAGGTAATTTGCACTGGCAAATTCTTCTTATCATTAATAAGTTAGTAATTAAAAGCAATGCATGTAGAATAGACACAGAGGAATATTAGCTTGGTATAAGTATAATTAAGCTGTGGACTTAATTGCCATAGGATAAGCCTGGTTCTGTGCCAATAGGAGTTTTACCATTGATTTCAATTTGTGTAGGATCAGGCCTTATATTATTTCAGCAAATAACTGTGTAGAAGTCGAAAGAAATTAGTCATATCTACATTTGAACAACATGTGCTCTGAGTCTGATTGAAAGCCCACTGATTTCAATGGGAGTCTTTCCTGACATACTCTTACGCTAACTAACAGTCCTCACAATAGTGATCAGTATTCATGATTCAGAACACAAATGGATAAGATGGGGTCATAAAGGTACTTCCTCCCTTTAGCTCCCCTGCAAAACCACTATTCCTGTATTATATACACTACAGAATTGGAAGCAATGGGACGACTCAGAGGTAGGGTGCTACTCAATGTAAGTAAGGATGGCATAACCTGGCCCTATATTGGGTGAATTATGAGTGTATTTCATATTTTTGTGGACAGCTTAGGTATAGCCCACTAACAGAGGTAGGGTACTAGATTAAATGTATCATTGAGCTGTTCTGGGATGGAAATTTTTACTATATATACTCATTTTATAATTACCATCTGAGAGAATCATAGAAACATAGGGCTGGAAGAGATCTCAGAGTCATCAAATCCAAGCCCTGGCACTGTGGAAGGACCAAGTAAACCTAGGCCATCCATGACAGGTTTTTGTCCAACATGATCTTGAATTAGAGATTCCACAACCTCTCTTGGAAGCCCATTCCAGAACTTAACTATCCTTATAGTAGGAAAAACTTTCTAAATATCTAACCTAAATCTCCCATGCTACAGATTAATACCATTACTTCTTGTCCTATCTTCAATGGGCATGGAGAACAATTGATCATCATCCTCTTTATAGCAGCCCTTAACATATTTGAAGACTGTTATCAGTTCTCTTCTCAGTATTCTTTTCCAAAACTATATGTGCCCAGGTTGTTGCTTTATTTTTTTAACCTTTCTTCATAAGTTCGGTTTTCTATACCTTTTATCATTTTTGTTGCTCTCTTCTGGACTCTCTCCAATTTGTCCACATCTTTCCTAAAGTATGGCACCCAGAATTGGACAGAGACTTCAGCTTAGGCCCTGCCAGTGGCGAATTGAGAAGGACAATTACCTCCTGTAACTTGCAAACTTTATAGGCATACACTTCATTCCATTATCCAAGTCATTAATGAAGATATTGGCTAGTGCCAGTCCCAGGACTGACCCCTACCAAACTCCACTAGATATGCTCTCCCAGTTTGACAGCAAACCCTTTATAATATTATTTGAGTACTGTCTTTCAACCAGTTGTACACTCATCTTATAAAAATTTCATTTAGACCACATTCCCCTAGTTTGCTTATGAAAATGTCATTTTGACTGTGGCAAAAACCTTACTAAAAACAATTACCTATCTACTGCTTCCACCCTATAAAACCAGGTCAGTAACTCTGTGAAAGGAGGAAATTAAGCTGGTTTGGCATGATTTGTTCTTGACAAATCCATGCTGACTATTTCTCATAACCCTATTATCCTCCAGGTGCTTACAAACTGATTGTGTAATAATTTGTTCCAGTATCTTTCCAGGTATTGAAGTCAGGCTGACTGATCTATAATTCCCTGGGTTCTCTTTTTTCCTGTTTTTAAATATATGTACTATGTTTGCCCCTCTCCAGTGCTTTGGGTCCTAATTTCTCAAATATAATTGCTAATGGTTCCAAGATTGCTTCAGCTAGTTCCTTAAGTACTCTAGGATGAGTTTCATCAGGGTCTGCTGACTTGACTACATCTACATTGTCTAAATATTCTTTAACCTGTTCTTTCCCTATTTTGGTTTGTATTTTTTCCCCTTTGTTGTTAGTATTGTGTTGAGAATCTGATCACCATTAAACTTTTCAGTGAAGACTGAAGCAAAATAGGTATCAAACACCGCAGTTTTCTTGATGTCATCTGTTATTAGCCCTTCTTCCCCTCTAAGTAGAGGATCTACACTTTCCTTCATCTTTCTCTTGTACCTAATGTATTTAAAGTACCTCTTTTTGTTGTGTTTTATGTCCCTTGGTAGATGTAACTCATTTCGTGCCTTAGCCTTTCTGATTTTGTTCCTACGTGCTTGTTATTCTTGTGTACTTCTCCTTAGCAATCTGTCCAAGTTCCCATTTTTTGTAGGATTCCTTTTTGATTCGAATCATAGAAGAGCTCCTGATGGAGCTCTATTGGCCTCTTATTCTTCCCACCTTTCCTTTGTATTGTGGTAGTTTGCAGTTGTACCTTTAATATGGTCTTGAGAAACTGCCAGCTCTCCTGAAGTCTTTTATCCCTTAGATTTTCTTCTCATGGGATATTTCTTACCAGTTCTCTGACTTTGCTAAAGTCTGCTTTTTTTGAAGTCCATTGTCCTTATTCTGCTGATCTCACTCCTTCCTTCCCCTAGAGTCATGAAATCTATCATCATGATCACTTTCACCCAAACTGCCTTCCACCTCCAGATTCATTACACTGATGGTCAGAATCAAGTCTAAAATGGCTGTCTCCCAGATGACTTCCTCCACTTTCTGTAATAAAAAGTCATCCTCAATAAATTCCAAGAACTTATTGGAAATTGTGGTTTTGCCATATTACTTTTCCAACAGATGTGTCGGTAGGTATAGTTGCCCATTACTATTAGATCTTCTGTTTTCAATTTTTCTGTTATTTGTTCTAGAAATGTCTCATCCACCCCCAATTCCTGATTTGGTGGTCTCCTACCAAGTAGACTCCTACCAGGATGTTATCCCTATTATTTACCCTGAGACACTCAACTGTCTGCCTCCCACCTTCTGCCAGACCTCAGAACAAGTGTATATATTCTTGATGAATAATGCAACACCTCTTCCTTTTTACCTTGCCTGTCCTTCCTAAACAAGCTATATCCCTTCTATTCCAATATTCAAGTCATGAGACTTATCCCACCAAGTCTCAGTGATGTCAATAAAGTCATAATTTAGATTGTATAGTAAGACTTCTAGTTCTTCCTGTTTATTCCTCATAATCCTTTCATTTCTGTATAGACATCTAAGATGTTGAGCAGATTCCCCCATTGATTTCCTTCCTGTTGCTCCTATAACCCTATTGTAATTTTCCATGTCCTCCCTCCCACAACATTTAACGCTCTGTTAAAGTCACTTTTTTATACTTATCTGTGGGCTTTTGTCATCTGACACCTCTGAAGCTAGTTTAAAAGCCTCATCACTAAGTTAGCAAGTCAGTGCATGAAGGTGCTTTCCCCCTTCTTAGTCAGGTGGACCCTCTCTCATCCCAGAAGACCTTCTTCCAGGGACAGCATCCCATGGTCAAAGAAGCTGAAGCCCTGATGTTGATACTGTCTACTCAGCAATCCATTCATTGCCAGAATGTGCATGTGCTTGTCTGGGCTCTTACACGGGAGGATGGACAAAAACACAACCTGCATGCCTGACCCCATCAACCTAGTTCCCAGAGCTTTCTAGTCACTGCTTATCTGCTCAGAATCAGACCTGGCAGTATCATTAGTGTCCACGTGGATGAGAAGCATGAGGTAGTGATCAGAGGGACAGATGAGCCTTGGCAACCTTTTCATAATATCTTGGATGTGGGCTCCAGGCAGGTAGCTCACCTCCCAGGATATCATGTCAAGTCAGCAGATGGCTGCCTCCATTTCCCTCAGAAGGTAGTCCCCACCCACCAGCTCTATATTTCCTCTCTTTGGGTGTGGAGGCCACAAGTCTCCCAGCGGTGGGGGCGAATGGCTCCTTCTCGGCCACTGAGGTCTGCTCCTTATCTCCTGTTGCCATTACAGCATACCAGTTCTTTATCTTGATGGATGGAGGACCTTGGTGGGGGGTAGAGCGCTATCAACTGGCCAAGGTGGCCAGCCACCAGTCTCTTGGCAGAGCAACCAGTTCTTCTTTCTCCTGTGGTGCTGCTATAGTCATCTGTAGTCTGCTAGCATCCTCCATCTCAGATGTCTCTATATATGTCCTAAGTCCTTGTATTCCTGGATGCTACATAGATGAGCCACCTCCTTCTGCTCTGTTACCTGCTTCTTCAGGGACTCCACCAACAAACACCTTTCACACCTTGTGGTTCCCCCTGCCTAGCTGTCATTGGTGAAGATATGCAGGCTGCATTCCCAGCAAGTCACAACTAAGGCCTGGGTGGAAACTTCCATCTCAGGATGCCTGTCTGGATGGAGTCCCTGCAGAGGAAGAGCTAGCACCGCTGTTGGCGATACACCTTTTTCCTCCCAAGACAGGTTCTACCATGTAGAGTACCCGCTGGCTAACTCCCTTAATGTCCCAGCTGCCTTAGTCTTCCCAGCCACCAGAAGCATCACTTGATTTGCGGAGCATTTGAAATGGATGATGTTTAAGGCTTGTAACATACCCACTATACATAAGTTTTCATGTGTCACTTTCTCATCATCTTCTTTATAAGAAAACATAATTTCAGTCATAATAGGCAAGTGTCTCATCACATTTGAGATGCATTATCTAAGCCATAATCCTTAACCTCACATTTTAGCTAATGGATATTTTTCACTTGTTCTCAAATTAGGATCAGTTATTTTCAGACTATAGAGAAATAACAGCTAAATTTAAAAAAATAATAAACATATAGAGACATCTTTATATCCATTCATTAACAATCAAGTTATTTTCTTTTGTAAGTATAGCAGGTGTGGATTAATGGAAATGCAAAGGTTTTCATTATCTCAGAATTTTTTAATCTTTTAGATGCACAATAGTGATACAAGTTATTTCCTGGGCTATTAAATAGCGGCCAGTTTCTCAAATATTGTATGTATGCATATACTTATTTCCTCAATACCTCAGCTTATTCTCATCCTGCATCGTTGTTTCACATACTTATTGTAGAATAAATCCCTTAAATCAGGGCTTTATTATGAAATCATTAGCATAAACAGAATTTATTCATAGTTGCTTTCATATCAATTCATATTGACATTAATGTCAATAGTTTTTTCCTGTTTAAAATATTCATTTTCAGTGGTTTCAGCACTATTTAAAATGTGCTTTTAAAAGGAAGATACATATAATAGGTACTTTTGGTGAAGCAAATAGAATTAATTCAAAAATTTAGAAGGAAAAAACTATCTTGTTTTTAAGAGAGTGAGACTATACTTCTTTCTTTGCAGATTCTGTTTATGTTCCAGGAGAAGGTTGACAATTAAAACAAATTGCAATACAATGAATTATCTCTGATTTATTCTCTTATGAAATATGTCCTTGGCAGCTCACTCCCAGGTGATATCATTTTAAACAGAACACCTTTTGCTTTCCAAAGAAGCTGACTATTTCCCAGTTACTTATCAGAACAAGTCTGATAATGGGCATTACAGCTGGCAACATTTCCAGAACTAGCATTAAATGGTCAAACCTTAAATTTAAAAAGTTAATCTATATGTCAAAACTTTACGTCTCCTAGGATATTGACATAAACATTAAACAGTGGTTATTATGTAAACTAAAAGAATCAAGACATAACTAGCCTTCTATTCAGCACGAGTTATGTGCTTACATTGTTTATATGCCGAGACAGAGATTAAAGCTTCAGGCTGGAAATTTCAAAGCAGCCTAAGGGAGTTAGGCACCAAAATCCAATTACATTTCAAAAGGTAAGGCATTGATATTCCACATCACCAGGAAAGTTAGTAGCTTCTTCATAAACTAGACTAATAAAACAATAACAGACATGTTTACAAAATGGCATTATGACCTTTTGGGGACTATAGCTATGTCCAGTTATATATTCTGCTCTGTTTTATGAACACTCTTTGTATTTATTACAGTCATAGTGAAATAGGTCATCCATTTGGAGGTAGGAACCTGGTACTTAGGGTGTGGCTACACCGCAGCTGGAAGTAAGCTTTCCAGCTAGGATAGACAGACAAGAGCTATTACAGTAGAAATAGCAGTCTCACTCTAGCTGCTCAGGCAGCAGTTTGGGCTAGCTGTCTGAGTATATACCCAGAGAGTCTGGGGGGATTGTACTCAGGCAGCTAGCCCAAGCCACTGCCCACGCTGCTGTGGTCACATTGATATTTTGGTGTGCTAGATTGAGCAGGGCTAGTGCATGTCTGTCTAACTGCACTGGGATGAACCCTCCCAGCTGCTGTGCAACCATAGCCATAGCTCCTCACTGTGTCTAGAAGGATGTGTTTGTGTGTATGTGTGTGTGTGTGTGTGTGTGTGTGTGTGTGTGTGTGTGTGTGTGACAAAGGGTGTGACAAATCATGGGGTACATCAATACTGAATGGCTCTCACCAGCTTGAACAAGGAGTTTGTGCCAACAGGGCCTTTGCTTTCCAACGGACTATCTCGTCATAGAAATCTGTTTTGGGGCGAGGGAGTGGGGTGCAATTCTCCATGCCTAAGCACATGACTGGAAGAGATGCAGTTTTCTCCACTGACCAAAGAGGAGCAGAGACCGTTATTAAAAGAGGTTCTTCTCTAAGCCAAAAGGAAGCTATTTCATCACCAGAATCTGAACACCCAAAAAGTGGGGGTGGGTGGAGGAGGGACCTTTTCCTTCTCTTGGAACTTGGACCAAACCTAGAGTCTTATAATAGGGGTGAGAACACACTAAGGGGTTCCATCGATCTAACTTTTAAAAGCGCTAGACCAGGGGTCGGCAACATTTGGCACGTGGCTCTCCAGGGTAAGCACCCTGGTGGGCCGGGCCAGTTTTATTTACCTGCTTATGCGGCAGGTTCGGCCAATCACAGCCCCCACTGACCGCGGTTCGCCGTCCCGGGCCAATGGGGGCGGCAAGAAGCCGCGGCCAGCACATCGCTCGCCCACGCCACTTCTCGCCGCCCCCATTGGCCCGGGACGGCGAACTGTGGCCAGTGGGGGCCGCGATCGGCCAAACCTGCCGCGTCAGCAGGTAAATAAAACTGGCCCAGCGCGCCAGGGTGCTTACCCTGGCGAGCCACGTGCCGAACGTTGCCAACCCCTGCGCTAGAGAGAGAGAGAGAGAGAGAGAGATTAGAAATTTTGCTTTCTAGCCTGTGTTTCCTTGCTTTATTGACATTTGGTACCTGAAGGGTTTAACTAGAGAAACCAGAACCATATCTAAGCAACTTGATGGCTTGGTTGGGCTTGTGTTTTTCAACCTTTTTGATACCAGGGACTGGCTTGCTGCCTCCCTAAGCAGTGCCAGGGAGATCTCAGGGACCAGTGCTGGTCCACAGACCAGTCATTGAGAAACACTGGTCCAAGGCACTAGCTTCACAGTCTAGATGGGCAGACTGTGGGGTCCTGCTGCCAAGAAGGGTGTCAGAGATGGGGTCTGAACCTGGAAACGCACCTGATTGATCCAGAGGTTGGAAGAGTGACCAATTACTATCCAGACCCAAGGGATTCAGCAGCATGTATGACTGAGTGGTTAGATCCCAGCACACCATTCTCCTGTCTGTTAAGGGAGTGGGACAGACCAGATTGTGGCAATATCTTTTCACAGGTGTGATGTAGTTCCATCACTAGTATAATAAAATCTTTAGTGAAAGAGGAATCTATAAAGCATATTGAAAAATGTCCAGGGTCTTTTTGATCATGCTATATATGCCTACCATAAAAATGATGACAAGAAGAGTGATGTAATTTCTTAGGACATCTGAGTGACTCCCCCTCAGTGTTACCTGAATGCTGGGAATTTCAAAGGCCTTTTTGGGATTAACTCAACTTCAAAACCAAATTCCTTCACAATGTAGTAATGCACGAACAAGTTTCCAGGTTGTACTATGAGATCACATTTTTCTCCAAACTTTAAAATTGCCATAAATTACCCATTAGCACCAGGGACTGTTTGTTTTTCCAGTAACTGTGTTCATCTTTAAAGAATGTACAAGGACTATAAATAGCATTTAACCACTTCATGACTATATACGTGGAAGAATGAGCACTGAGTCAGAAGCAAGTGTTGTAACTGTACACTGTAAGAATCATTTTCTGTAGAACAAGCCAAAACACTTTTAATTTAGGGGCAAGTAGGCTCAGAGAAGTGCCACTGTAAATCTGGAGTGAGGAACAGCTCCTCTGTAGGTTAGTAAATTACTCTGACCACTACAGGACCAATTCTATGCTGGTGTAAACGGGCAGAGCTCTATTGACTTCAGTGGTACCCATTTACATCAGCAGACAATTTGGCTCTAGCATGAGGCTTTTGAATTAGATTTAGTGATTGGTACTTTAGCTCAGATAGGATATAGACTTTCATAGAGGAAATAAAACAGTATTGCCTCAGTGTTGTGACTAATCTTATCACTTCCGTTAAGTTTTTATCTAGCGGATATACATTTGCAATTTTAAGAGTCTGTCTGAAATAGTTGAATCAGTATAACAACTGAATTACACTAATGTCAAAAGGCCTCAGAGCATGGCTCCTTTGTGCTAGGCACTTGTACCAACACCTATTAAAAAGAAGAAATGAACAGGCCCTGACCTGAAGAGCTTACAGACTAAATTAAGACAAGATGTAACCAAGATAGAACTTGGCTGCACAGACTAGTTCTAAGAAAAGTTAAGAGGTTTCAAATCAACAATGTCTCTGTATACGTGCTTCCCAGTGTTTTGGATTTTTTTATTTAAAGATAAGCTCCTCAACATAGCAACAATTTATGTTTTCATGAGAACAGGACCTTCACCATCCTGTTTTGTTAAAAGAGCTTCTAGGTCAGAGATCCTGCTCTTCATTAAATTGTGCAGGAGCAGAGCAAAAGGAAGCTACAGAAGTGGCAACAACTTCACTGAGGTGCTTCAACAAATCAGTAGCTATTTCATCCAAGATGATCTTCAGCGCAACACAAAGCCCACAACCTCGCAAAATCCATTTCATGTGTCCTCCATTTTGGATTAGGAGAATATTATTGAGCACCAGGGCTGACTGAAAATAAACAGTTTTGATGGATTTTCAACTAAAAGTAATTTTTCATGGAAAGTATCTGCTTTTTGCACACAATTTTGACTATTCATCAAAAGGCATATATGGCATATATGAAAAGGAAGTTGTTTTCTCCTCCTAATCTGTTTAAAAAGGCTTATGCACAATGCAGTGAAGAACGAAAATCATCACCAGAGGCTATTTTCTCCATCTAACCACAGTACAGAGTAATTCAGCTCTGATTCAGTGCTAATATTTTTATTTATTAATTAACAAAATAATTATGTACCCTCAGAGAGCCCACAAAATATGTGCACTTTCCCCCCCTTTTTCCAGTTTGTAGCTTTTAAGGAGCCCAAAACAATCACAAGGTTCAGAAAACAAAGTTTTGGCAGGCAATTTTTAATTGTTTCAAACTCAAACTAATTACCTGACTTTATTGAATTTTCTAAGAAATTACAAGCTTTATTCAGCGATTATGTGCTGAACTTTTGCAGCAGATACTGTATTTCTTATAAAGAAAACAGGTTTAACTCCCTCTTTATGGGCCAAACAGAACACATCGTTAACCATGGCATCATGTCTCCACCATAATATACACCCATACATGAAATGTGTATAAATATACAGTACACATACAAATGTGTGTAATAGGTAATAGCTTTTCACACTGTGTGAAGTTTTATATGCTTTCACTCACACACACGCAACCCACCTACCCAAGGTTTGCAGAATCTGTCTTTCCTGGAAATCTACCAAATTACCAAGATAAGCTAGGAGTTCTGGTTTCTTGTAAAAATGTTTTTGGAAAGAGGTTTTTTCTCCTGACCATCATGGAAAAAGGATCCAAACTGAGGTGTTGCCGTTTAAATTTTGTTGTGTTTTTTTTTTTTTTTTGGCTTTCTGAAGTAAAGGAGCAGGTTTAAGAAAACATTTTGATTTGGGTTCTACAAGACCTTAGAAAGGGGGCAGTGTGTGAACACTGACGTATTTGGACTTTACGTAAAGAAATTTTGCCATATTTGAAGCCAGATCTAACCTTTGTATCAACAAATCATATACAAAAACTTCAGTCTAAGTCTCAACGTAGGAAAACATATACTTAAAAGGATCCTTTGTATTTTGATTTTAAAAATAAACTCATTTACAAGACGATTTTGAATGCCTGCCACAAACTAAGAAAATAACACTTTCATTTATTTTTCTTCAAGATGGGTCTCGCTTAACAATCTATTATAATCACAAAGTACAAAACCCCTGTAAAATATAGTAAAGGGTCAGATTTAAACGTGGATGGAAATTTACAGGTACCGTTGAACTTGTCCTACAGTGAAAGGGCTTCAGACCAGTTTTGCTGTACTGTACATCAGATATGAACTTTACACAGTTCATATGCCCAAGTCAAGCAAGCTAAGGTGAATGAAGGTTAGAATTTAGAATGTCAAACTTCTTCAGTCTTGTGGGTTTAATTCAAGCCCAGATCATTTGTTTAATAGAATGTTTTTGCAGGTTTTTATTTTTTAAAGGGGTACAACATAACCCATTCATCACACTTTCCTTTGTGTATATTACGCTGCTCTTGCCACACCAATCCAGTGTCTGCATATGCTCCCAATTTCTCTCACTCCCCTGCACCCCCCCCACACAGACACACACACACACACACACACACACACTTCTGATTAAATTGCCCACTCTCACTTTGCAATCCATTTCCCAATTGTGGTTACTGTCATGGGAGGTGTCACATCTCAGTCAAGAAAAGAATATCAGGATTAGAAGGGACCTCAGGAGGTCATCTAATCCAACCCCCTGCTCAAAGCAAGACCAACCCCCAGACAGACTTTTTGCCCCAGATCCCTAAATGACCCCCCTCAAGGATTAAACTCACAACCCTGGGTTTAGGAGGCCAATGCTTAAACCACTGAGCTATCCCTCCCCCCAGAATCAGTAGCCATCAGTCACTGAGATTTCAGTGGAACAAATCCATTTTCTTATAAGCTATTATCTGATTCATTTTTTTAAAATTGCGAATGAATTTGCTGTTCATGAAAGTTAGGAACCGACAGACCTAGTTTTAAATCAGGGATAGAACAGGAAGGTAAAGTGCGAGTAGTTCTGCTATTGCACTTACATCTTCACCTGAAGCTCAGTTTTGCTATTACATTCCTGGAACTTTCCTGAGCAGAAACTGCTGATCACATGGTTCTTTTTTGTCCCCCTCCCCACAACCCTCAAAAGTGGGGGTTAAGAAGAACTCAATATATATTTTTCTCATCCGTAACTGGGAAAACGTTGATCTAGCATGAACATGAGGAATATGGACATGGGGAACTGAAGTCAGTGGCAAAACTCTCATTTATTTCAATGAGGCCAAGATGCCCCTAAAAAGTCTTTGGATCATTGGATAGGTTGATTGTTATGGGCCACTGTTTTCATTTATATTCTGAAAAGCCATTATAAGCATGTCATTGTGACAGTTCCATCTTTTTTGTGCCTCAGTGAGTCCAGATCAAGTTTGCTCAGTTGACAAGTTATTGTCCCCCACCCTTTCCTAACAGCCCTGTAAAATCAACCAGGGATCTGAAAGTCCAGCTGACTTCTTTACTGTCTATGTACCCTCATCAATAATAAAAGTCCTACAACAAAAATGATTACCTCAGGAACACCCTTTAACTCCATACTTCAGTGTAGTAACACAGATACAACTAATGGAAGAATCTGACCCCATAATCAGAACTCAGTTAGCATCTGTTGATGTGTTCATCAGAATAGAATCCAGCTCACTTGCCCATAGATGTTTTGGCTGAGCAAGACTAACAGGAATAAAAAAAAACTAGTGAAAACACTTGTCAGTTAAGACATGACCCCCAATGAGCAAATCTGAGTAAGAAGGCCACATTTTTATATAGTTCATTTTTCATAGTAGAATGCCACGAAGTATATAATGAAAGTCTGAGCATCTGTATTGCATATAAAAGGTAACAAAGAACCATTAGAGCCAATAGGGCACAAAAAATGTACTTTCATAGGAACATACCAATTGCCATACTGGATCAGACCAGAAGTCCCCCTTTTCCAGTGTCCTGGCTCTTACAGGGACCACTACCACAGGCTTCTGTGGAAGGTGAAGAACTCCACACATAAGTCTCATCCTAGTCTCTATTAGTTATGTGTAACTAAGAAGATGATGTAAATACTCTCTATGTTCTTCTGGGTTAGTTGTATACTTCTCAGGTACAGGTGCAATGCATTTGAAGTACAGCAGAGAACAGTCCATTTTGAAAATGTATAATATTTTTACTCCTTTTTTGTTAAGTTTTGTTGTCTGAGTAGTGTCTTAGAAGTTGGAACTACTACTTTTGTTCTTCTCCAATTTACAAGCCTTAGTTTATGGTGTACATGCATCCTGTGTTTTTAATAAGGCAATACAGACCTCACAAAGGCCTTCATTTGTTTTCTTACCTTTTAGTAATTTTTTGTTTAGCTATTGTATTGTATGGCTTTACTGTGGCACACAAAAAAGAGTGCAGGTTTCATCATATTATAGAAGGAGAAGAGGGAGATATGTGATCCAGCTTTATATGTTCCACACAGGGTTGTGGATTATTGGATACAAATGCCAGTAATGCTAATTATTTTTATGGGAAATTTTGAAAAAAAACAAAACAAAAACAATTGTTTTTTAAATCAACTCTTCCCCCCCCCCCCAAAAAAAATCAGTGTTTGAAAAGCATTGGGGGGGGAGGAAATCAGTAAAAATGTTTTTCAAAAACCAAAAATATTTACTGAAAACCCAACCAGGCACTGAAAACTTTTACTGAAAATCTGAGACTTTTTCCTCAGAGATTTTCAGGGTCTCTTTTTAAATGAAAAACTGAAAAGTTTAAAATTTTCTGTGAAAAAAATGTTTTCACAAAAAGGTGATTCCCCCCGCTCCTAGTACTGATCTGCTTCTTGGCCATATCATCCTGGCTCCCACTCTGAGCATTAGAGACCCATCATGGAGATATTCTTCATGCACACGTGGTGCAGAATCCCCTGTGCAGGGTCTCAGTCTCTTATCCTCCTTGCTTAAATGGTATGCAGCTTTTAAATTTTGAAGGACATCCCAGGACCTGGCTCTAATGAATAAACTGAAGAATGCCAGGGTTTGCATCCTCAAATAACCTTGGCACACCTCTACACTAGAGATGAAATATTATGTCTGATCAATGTAAACACTTAGAAACCTAGTTAATTTAATACTTCTCTGCTAACACTAAGGAAGGTACAGGTCCTCCAGCTAGTGCACTGCCAATGTTGCTAAACTCTCAATCCAAAATTGCCTGATTCTGTTCTAACATTCTAGTCATTTGAACAGACGTTCCCTGAAAAAGTTGTTTCTGGACACCTGTGTGTTGGAGTTCCAGTAGAAAAGAGGTTAAAGGGCTGTTTCAATAAGAGTCCCCATCCAAGCTGCTGCTGCTGAAACAGATAGCTGAGTAATATAGGCCCTGATCCTGCAATCTGATCCAGGTGGGCAGACCCTGCATCAGTAAGATCTAATGAAGTCAAAGGGGCTCTGAATTAGTACAGAGGCCTGCTTGGCCTGATCTAATTACAAGATTGAATCCTTCTTATTTAACACATGGAACTATATTCATCCCTGATGTGTGTCTGTTGACTTAAGAGATGTTGCATAAAGGCATCCTAATTATAGCAATCCACTTGCCTAAAGGCGAATATGAATTCCCAAGTGAAATGGAGAAACCTACTGCCTGGTGTATATCACAAAGCTTGCTCCCTCCACGCTAAATCAGATGTACAAACCATGGTGATATCAGATAGTGGTAAATATTATGACTCCTGAACTAGCACCATGGAACTTTCTAAATGATATCCCACTCCTTTGTGGTATGAGAGCAAATAGCCTCCCTGGGGAGGATTCTAACATTTATTATTTCTTCAGTCCATGAGGTCTCTGTTTCCTAGGATGTGTCAGATAACAGATGAAACAGAGAATATTAAACTTAGTATCCATTGTGATTGAGTAATTTTTTTTTAAATTGATGTAGACAGCTCTATTCAGAACTAAACTCAGACTATGAACTCATTTCATGTAGCCTGCTAACTAATTTCAGATAGTAACACAGTGCAGTTGTTTTTAAATTTGACTGGTTTTGAACCAGTAACCTAGGAAGGAAAGGTTCTGTAGCCAGTCTTCAATTCTATGAGCTATTACTATTTAACACTGCTATTTTCTGGTTTAGTGACTAGAATCTTGGAAATTTCACAGCAGACTTAATTTTTGAGATTATATTCCTGACGATGGAAAAGCACTGTGTTAGCTGACAAGACAAATATAAATAGCAAGATCACAAGTAAAAATCAAAAAAGTGTCATTAACTAGAGATGACTGAACACCTTCACCAAAATGCAGGCCTGAGCCTCTGTAAATTTTAAAATCCCATGGTACCATTGCCAGAAGAGAGAATTAAAATACATACATCCATGTATCTTTCAGATGCTTTTCACATTTCTTCTAGAGGAATGGAAAATGGCTTGTGATGCACTCTCTATGCTTGGCAGTTGGAATTTTTTTAAAGTTGCATTAGGCCAAAGAGATGATTCATGAAAACTGAAGACTTGGAAATATATAAAATTGTTGGATTATTGCTATGGATGTGACTAAAATAGAGAAACTCATTCCATCACTAGAACCAATCTGCATGAATTATATTAGTGCCATTTACTTTCCTGAAGGGCTATTAAGAAAAATTTCCCTTAAAACTGCTTTGGACTTTCACCCTTTTTCTATGTAAAGGATGTCTGATTTCTGTGGGGAAATTTTGATCTTTTGTCAAAAAAAATAAATAAAAAAATAAAACTTCAGTCAAAACCAAAAAAGTTCTATTCAGAAATAGCACCATAATGCCTCATGGTCCTTGAAGATTGGGTATCTCATGCCCTTATTCTCTTCTAAGCCATCCAGACTATATCTCCCAGGCATTTAAACTAAATACTGGAAGAACAATTCCTAACAAATGGTTATTGCACTGGGAAACAGTCTTTTAAAGGAAGCCCCAGAAGCCCCATTACGTCAATATTTTAAAATTACATTTGATAAAGTCCTAGAGGGTTACATTTAGGAAACAATGTTGCATGTTCAGGGAGTAGAGCAGACAAGATGATTTATTGGGCATTTTCCTTCACTACTCTAGATTGGTCTGACCCTGTAGTCTTCACACAAGCAAAACTTCTATCAATTTCAATGCACTAGGATTTCAGATCCAATGCTATGATTCTTTCATAAATTATTCTTCATGATACTGGAAAAACAAACTCTTGGAATGAGTAATAACGTTTTGAAGCTGGCATGAGACTAATTCTGCTTTAGCAAATTTGAGAATTTTATTTTATTCAGAGAACTTTCCCATTTCATTTCAGCAGCTAGCCTTATTTATGGCAGTTAAAATAAAAGGGAAGTCAATAGGCCTAGATTCTACATTGCTTATACCATATCCTGCAAACCTGTAATTTGTAGACCATGTGTATGCTTTCCGCTCTTAACTGACTATTTACACATACACCCACGTGATCCGGGTTGGTTTACATTCAGGGCAGCCAACCCGGGCTGCTGCTTGTCACTGTCCATACTACTGCAGCAACACTATTTTTAGCATGATCACTCTATGAGATCTTACATAAGTATGTCTACTCACACTGGGAATCACACCTCTGGCTCCAAGTACAAACATAGCCTAAGGGTGTGTCTTCATAGAACAGTTTAGCTAGAGTTGCAACTCAAGTGCTAACTCAACTCCACTCCACAAATGCACTTATCACAAAAAACAGGTTCTTTTACTCAGATGGGTATGTAAGAAATGTCACTAAGTTTGAGATTGGTGAAGGACATACAGAGACTTTAGGAGCTTTAGTACAGACAAGTGTAACTGAAATTCCAGAAAAATAAGATGGATATACAAAAAGTATAGCAAAATGACCCCATGTGGCATAACCACCTCGTGGATGGTCAGACTTAGTGGTCCAAACAGGAGTCAAGCCAAGTTGGATACCAGAGAGTCAGAGCCCGAGATAGGCTTGAGGGTAAATCAAGAGTCAGGCGTAAGGAAGGGTCAGGTTACTGAGAGGTTAGACTCCGAGACAGGCCAGCAGACAAACCAGGAGGGAGGCATCAAGAGGCCAGCAGGGTCAGGAATCAGAGTCTGGGATCTCTCACATGCAGGGGTCGATGCAAGACAAGAAGGCAGTCTGTATTGTTGCTCAGACAACTCTCTCTCATTGCTTCCTGGCTTAAGTGCTAGTGCCAGCCAATCAATGGGCTGTGAGGAGCTGCCACTCAGGTCCTGCTGGGTAGTACTTCCTGCTGGCTCAGACTCCCAGGTTATCCTGCGGTAACCCAGCCAAAGCCTCCGCTGGTGATGGGGAGGCATCAGTGGCCCAGAATCCCCATGGTCCCAGATTCTAGCCCTAGATAAAGCAATCTCCCAAAGTTGACATACTTACAACCTTGTGCAGGACATTAGAAACAAAGATGGAAGAAATTGTCAGTGGAGCAAACCATGAGAGGAGATGAAGTTTTGAGCTGCTGCCTGTTCAATCGCTCCCAGTGTCCCATTGATAAACATACATGTATTAGTTTCTATACCCTTTTGTTTACACTAGCATCTCCATGATCATGTCTGATTAAATCTCAGCCCCCGATCCATATGTGGCTATCCAGGGAACTATAATTGGGGTTCCCATTGCTGATGTTATAAATTGTATTGATACAAATAACTTAAGTTTCCAATATGTTAATGCAGTTAACTGCAAGGGCACATGTTACTCAATCTCCCTCCCCCGAAAAAAAATTCCATTTGTAATGCAATCTCTTGTTTTCTTGTGGTTAACTTGTTTGTGATAAGAACTCATTGCTAAATCTCATAACCCTAGGTCACTTACTTATGCTAAGACTTTTTACAGCAACAAGTCTATAACTATTAAGCCACACTAGAGCTCATTCTATTGCCAAGCCTACCCTAACATTAATGTTTAAAGTGTAAGTTCTCCTATCTGCATTTCAAGTAAATGAGCTTGTAGAAGGGTTCGGCCGGAGCTTGTCCCTCTCTGGGGCGCCAGGGAACCACACCGCCTTGCTACGTCCGTCTGGTTACTTCAGGGAACTAGTATGGCTGCGGGGTCTCCCACTGCAGCAGCAGTAGAGGCAAAACAATGGTTACTCACACCTGGTTGGCGGGCAGTAGCGAGTCCTAAGCTCCGGTCTTTGGACAGGGATGGAGCAAACCATCAAGCAATAAGCCCAGGCTCTGGGTTAGGGTGGGCAGCAAAGAGTCCATGGCTCAGGCCCTCAGGCAGGGGCTGAGCAAACAAATAAGTTCAGGGAAGCCCAGGCCCTGGGGCAGGGTGGGGCAGTACAGTTGAGGCTCAGGCCCTCAGACAGGGGCTGAGCAAACAGTGAAGCCCTAGGCCAGGCCCTGGTTCTGGAGGGCCTCGGAGAGGTACCTGCGTCTGGATGGTGTCCTCCAAGGAATTAAGCAGCATAGGCTTCTCCGGGTACTCGGTGAGTGGTAGGCTTGGCAGCGCCTCAGGGTAACTTGCCATGGGCAGGCTTAACAGCTTCTTTGGGGCCTGGTCGGCATCAGGCCTTGGCTGGTCTGGCCAGTCCTCGGGTTGGTTGCAAACGGCAGGCGTCTCCCAACTGGGAGCTAGGCCACAGGCGTCTGGCTTCTCCAGCAGCCAGGCCTCTACTGAGCTCTGGGTTTGGGCTTTTGTACTTCCTGTCCTGCGCCTTGACCTCTGGGGTGCGGGTGCAAACTCCACTGGCTCCACCCACTGTGGCATCCGGAGGGGCAGCAGAGAACCATCCCACCTCACTACAGAGCTTCACTCCTAACTATTAAAAAGCAATCACACACACACTGTATGGATTAAACACAACCAATCACATTCAATTTAAGGAATCTAAGATCAGGTCTGCTGAAATTATACAATACATTGTTTTGAAGGAGCTGTTTTAAGTCAATGTATTGTCATACTGATCCCAGGCTAGCTCCTGAAGGGAAGAACTGCAGGATTTAAACCAAGTCAAGAATGCTGAGTCACCACCATTGGTAAATGGGTGCTGTAGCGTGGGTACCCAGCCTGAGAGTGTGAGAATCATAGCATCCCATCCCAGGACAGATAAAGGCAAGAGGCCTGATATCTGAGGAGAGGACACTCTAGAGAAACCAGAAAGGGGTAGACGGTAATAGCAATACAGGTCCAAGCTAAAGTATCTTTGGAATCAATCTTGCTGGGAAGGGGCAGCCTTTGTTTGAGACTGAAAGTGGATAGGAGCCAGCACTGAGGCAAAGGACCTCTGGGCTTCTGACCCCATATCTCTAGTAAATCTCAGGGGAACCACAACGTAACTAAATCCTTTCCTCTATGAATGGTGGCAGAAATTTGGAGAGAAGAACCTGACCCCGGTGGAAGAATCTCTGTGATGAGAATTTTCTTCCACCCCCTTCCTTTCTCCCCCCATTCCCCCACACATACACTGTACCCCATATGGGAGAAGTCCTATCGGGTTCAGAAATGGGCCAAATCCTGCTGTAAGTAATCTAGATTTACACAACTGAAACAGATTTAATTTGGACTAATATGTTCAAATAATGTTAAAATTCTGATTAAAACTCATAGACCTAACAAAAATTGAAAAATATAGCTTAAGCTCTATCCTTTACCTATTCCATTGTCTTCGGTTGGAGATGTGCCTGTTTCCTCTATGGATGACTTGGGTCAACTGTGCCTTCATATACACCCATATACAGGAAACTACTTCAGCGTTAGCGTCTCAGCATCTCTTACCACAAAGAACTGTGCATAACTTGACAGTTTCTCTTTGCAGGAGTTCACACAAAGCTGACTTCAGTTTTGATATATGCAGTTCATATCCCTCAAGTTTTGCTTTTTTGTTTCATGTTTGAAATGCAAACTCTCAAATAGAACATCTATTAAAACCACCTCATTTCCACATGCTTTACAGCCAAAATTCAAAGTTGGCAACATTTCTATGAAAAAACCACAATTTCTATTGAATTCAATGAGGCCTTAATGGCATGACAAGCTACCTATGTTTTGCCAACAGTACAAGTATACAGGTTAACTGAAAACTGGGTCCAGGTTTACTTGATTCCTGTTAGGACACAAAACTAGGCAAATTCCTCAAATGTAGGGAATTTATTGGGAACATTTTACACATTTGTAATCCCAATGACTGTGACAAAGGTGAATTTACACTGATGCAATCTGACACAAGATAAAATTAATCCTTAGGTCTGACCTTAAGTAAAAGCGCTGATATAGTTTAAGTGATGAATGGTGTTGTTTAGCGTTACTGGCTTTTAATAGTGGTTATGACAGTAACAATAAGAAAAAACATTTCCCATCAACATGATGAAACGGGTCTAAGATTCCTTTTGAACTAAGATTATATAAAGTGAACCATTGAGATGTAGCTGAAATATTATTCCTAATGGAATTATTCAAATGATCTGAAGCCCATCAAAGTCAATAGAAATGTTCCCATTCACTGTAATAGAGTTTGGATCAGGCTCAATATACATTCATATTCTGTGCCATAACAGTTTCTTCAGATTCAAAAATGCAAGTAGTGTTCTGCTAGATTTTGTACAACATTTTCACTACATACCTGCAGAAAAAGTGTGCAAAATCTAAATAATTTACAATATTGTACATGCACAAATCCTAAAATTTTAGTCATTTGATTTATTTATTAGCCTATACTGCCATCCATTTACCTGCCAACTCACTATTAAAAAGAGAAATATGTTAAAGTACAAAGACTGTGAAAACCATGAAGTCATTGTTTAAAAGAGTCACTTTTTAAATGTTTAAAAACATCCAAAACCCACTGAAGATGAGTTTCCAATGAGTCCACGGAGCTTTGGATTTTAATAGAACTATATAATTTCAAAGGGATTTACTTTTGTTAACCTTAATACTCCTGCTAGAGCTGGAACACACTAAGGGCCTTAACTCATAGATCTCTCTCAGCAACTTTAACATTTTCAGATAATGCATTTGTTCTGTATAGTGTAATGCTTCAAGCTGAGTTTAGTTCGTCAGTAGTCCCTGGATCATGGGTTGGAGGAGCACACAAATATTTTAAGGGCTACCATTTGTATTGGATATTTTGAACAACTTTACTGTTACTGGGCCAGTGCTGCGTTCCCTAATGAAGAGAAAGCTATCACGGAAGACAATGGCAGTTTTGACTGAGTAAAGACTGCAGTATCTGGCAAAATACACTTTTAAAGGAATATTGAATCTTTATATTTGCATTCATAGAAATGGTGTAGCATGTAAAGCTTCAGGTGTACATCAGTCTCAAGAACTGTTCAAGGATATGATCCTAGAAGCACTTACACATGTTCTTAGCTTCAAGATGTGAGTCATCCGATGGTAGGGCCTCCTTGGACCCTCATCATAGTATTTGATGGGCAATAAAGAGTGAAAACAATATCTTCCTAGAACCTGTGGTCTAGATTCTAAAAGATACTTTTAGGCACCTGCAACATCACAGGAACAAAGCTGATTCACAAACCCTAATATTAATGGGGAGAAATAGGCACCTTAAACCACGATTCAGAAAAGCCAGCACGCAAGTGGATCAGGCCCACAAGCAAGTTAGGCAGTTGAACACCTATATTAAACTGGTATCACTAAACCAGTGCCCCTATGCTGCGTACTGGTGCCCCTATGCTAACGCAACCGGTTCCCCTACACCGGCACAATCGGCTCTGTGAGTAGGCCCCTACCTTCTGCCTAAGTAAAGAGACTGCATGTGCTAGATGTGCGGGAACTGACCCGCTCTTACCTGCTGTCCCAGTCATAGGCGCGGACTCCGTGGGTGGGTGCTCCAAGGAAAATTTAGTGGGTGCAGAGCACCCACCAGCACCAAGCTCCTCCCCCTCCCCCCGTGCCTCTCGCATGCTGGCAGCCCTGCATTTACCAACTCTTCCCCTCCCTCCCAGTGCTTCCAGAGCACCGTGAACAGCTGATTTGCAGCATTCAAGCTGCAGGAGGGAGAGGGAGGAGGCAGGGAAGAGGTGGGGCGGAGGTGGAGCAGGGCAGGAAGAGGCAGGGCAGGGGCTTGAGGGAAAGGGTGGGAGTGGGGGCAGGGCTTGGAACAGAGAGGGGTGGTGCTCAGGTGCCCAACGCAGCAGTGTATGCTGCATATGCCTAAGGATGGCCCCGCTTGCAATTGCGACTTGGTCATATCCTCTCAGGGATGCTCAGCTGGGACCCTATGCTCCCTGGGCTGGTGGGGAGTGGCTTCAGCAGCAGCGAGACAGGGGTGGGGTTCGCTGGAGTGGTGTGGACACAGAAGCCCAGGATTCTCTCAGGGGGCAAGAGCAACAACATCCACGGCCGCTGAAGAGGAGCCCCTGGAGAGAATCAGCTGCCGCCACCCGTTGCAAGCAGCTTAGCCTGCTGCAGAGAGTGCGCAGCTCCTGGCCTCCAGCAGCAGCATGGTCACCAGGCAGAGCCCACCTGCCTGCGCCGCACTCACCCAGTGGCCCTCCGGCTGCTGCCAACTTGGTTTTTAGTGGCCCGATCAGCACAGCTGACTGGCAACCCTATTTCTGTGACAGCATATGTGTATTATCTGGACAATTGTTTATTGCACAGCTGATACACTTAAAGCAAATATGGGAACCAAGCAACAGGTAAATTAGTTTATCATGAAAGACAGTGATATCAAAATCTTTGAGCTCATCAGTCAGATGATTCAGCTTCTACAACAACTAAGGTTGCCAACCCACCAGGATTGTCCTGGAGCCTCCAGGAATTAAAGATTAATCTTTTATTAAAGATTATGTCATGTGCTGCAACCTCCAGGAATATGTCCAACCAAAATTGGCAACCCTAGCAACAACTTGTTACATTGGTTTTACTATAGAAGTCATTTCATAGTCTAATTCTGAGATTCCGTCAAAATTACTCTGTGCCTGCTGTTCCCGAATAGAGGGGCCTGTGGATGTAAAATACTACCTACACTGGTGTTACCAAATCAGAAGGATTGTGTTTTCAGCCATTTTGGATTGGTGTAATCTAGGTCACAATGTCACAAATTGTGCTGTCTGTTTTATCATTCAACTTTATGCACTCACATGAATATAGAACACTGTAAATAATCCTAATATGCAGCTCTTTCCTGTCACAGTCACTATAAACCCTGCAACAAACCACACTTTCAGACTATAATAAGGGGTTTATTCTCAAGTCCATGCTTGAGGCTTTAACTATTAAATGAAAGCCTTGCTTATCAGAATTAGAATATGCCTCTAAAACTGGATATTACCATTAACAGAACATACAGTTAGAAGCATGTAACAAAGTTAAGCTTGTACAGTATTTCCAAGAACCTTAAGAGGAAAGGCTCACAGCCATAAAATCCTTCCTAGGGCAATTCTCCTAGCAGCTACTTTATTGCACTGTCAAATTTCACAACCTAAATCATGCAGCAGTCATACTTGTTTTCTTAACAACTATAAAAAGAATCTACAATACTTACTTTATCTTCCTCGTCTGAGCAAAAAAACTTGTCCGCACAGGACTCTTCAGATCTATAGAATCTTTTCCTGAACTCCCTGTATCCTTGTTCACCTGGCCACAGTCAAAGCCCAGCTGCCCACATCATTTTTCCAAGTCCTGTCCAGTTTTCCAATTGCAAATGCAAGCCCCATCCTAATCACTAAGCTTTTATCATGCTAGTGGCTCTTCTCTGAACTCTCTCCAATTTATTAACATCCTTCTTGAATTGCAGGTACCAGAACTGGACACAGTATTCCAGCAGCAGTCACACTGGTGCAAGAATACAGAGGTTAAATAACCTCTCTACTGCTACTCAAGATTCCCCTGTTTATGCATCCAAGGATTGCATTAGCCTTTTTGAGCTCAGTGTCACACTGGATCTCATGTTTAGCTAATTATAAACCATGACTCCCAAATCTTTTTCGGAGTTCCAAGGATAGAGTTCCACTATATCATGTAAGTATGGTCTACATCAGTGGTGAGCAACCTGTGGTCCATGGGCTGCACGCGACCCATCGGGGTTCTACGTGTGGCCCGTGAGATATGTGACATCCAATCAAAGCACTGCTACGGTTCAATTGGCACACCCCACAAATTCTAGGTATGCAAGCGCAGTTAGCAAAACTACCCTATTTTGGGAGACAGTCTTGGTTACAACACTGGTAGACGTGGGAGGTTGTGCTTTTTTATGTTACTTTTGCTGGTAATTTAATTTGCCCCTGATTATATAATGGATCGCTTTGTGTTGAAAAGGCATGATAAAGAAGGAGAATCAAGTGCAAAATCAAAAAGTACAAAGGAAGAAGTAGCAGCCAAAAAGAGGAAAATCGGTGACGAGAGCAGAATGGTAAAAAAGAGATTTGGGAGCTGGATTATTTTGTTATTGAACAGAAAGGGGGGCCATTTTACTTAATTTGCAACGAGGTGATATCAGTTCCAAAAAAATACACCATTAGGAGACATTATGAAACATCTAGCCATTCCTCTCACATAGCAACATTTCTGGTAGGTTCTGCCTGACGTGCTTGACAGCTTTCAAATCTTAAGGAAGCCAGGGAAATGCAGAGGCAGGTGCTTAGATGAGCATTAAATGAGAGTGATGCAGTAACCTCGGCAAGATTTCATATTGCCTGGTTACTTGCAAAAAATGGAAAGCCAGTCTCAGATGGCAAATTAGTGAAACAATGCATCATCAAATCTTCAGATGTTTTATTTGATGGGTTTAAAAACCAAGCGGAAATTATCAAATGTGTTAAACGGCTGCAGCTCAGCAGGCGTACTGTGAGTCACAGAGTGCAAGAAATAGCTGCCGATCTGTCAGAGCAGCTTTTCAGAACTGTATGTTCAAGTGTGGCTATCAGTGTAGCGCTGGATGAATGCAAAGATATTCATGACATTGCTCAGCTCTGCGTATGGGTTCATTGTGTTGACAGGGATCTGAACGTGACAGACGAATTTTTAGATCTCTTGGGAATACATGGCTGAGCACAGGACTCAATATTTTTTGAGGCATTTACTGATTTTTTTCAAAGAGCACGAGTTACCTTTGGAAAAAAATGTATCAGTGACAACAGGATCCGTGACAGGAACACACCATGAATTTGTGGCTTTGCTGAACACTTGTGTACCTGACATATTTGGTGTGCATTGCATAATACACCAAGAAGTGCTCTGTGCTAAACTTGACAAGGGAGACAGACTGAAAACTGTAATGGACAAAGTAGTACAGATTGTTATCTTCATATGCGCTCGCCCCCTGCATTCCCATCAGTTTGTGGAACTTGGGGACCAAATTGAAACAGAATATGGAGACCTCATCATGCACACTGAAGTGCGCTGGTTAAGCAGTGGTAAAGTAGTGGACTGCTTCCTGGCACTTCTACCAGAAATCAAGCAGTTTCTTGCTCAGAAATCTCAAGTGTACCCAGAGTTAGAAGATGAAAACTGGATTTTGGATGTGGCATTTCTAGTCAACATCACTGGTCACCTGAATGCGTTGAATGAGTTGTTGCAGGGGAAAAATCACCTCTTGCCCACAATAATTGCTAATGTCAGAAAATTCATGCTACACCTGCAGTTAATGTCAACTCCGTTATCTTCATGTGACTACACTCACTTCCCACATTTGAAAAAAATGCTAGACAAACACTCTGATCAAGGAAGTGAATATGATCCATCAGTTCACATACAAACACTGTGTACACTGGCAGAGCATTTCGAGAACTGCTTTTTTTCTCTGAGAGATCTGAAGCCCTTCCTCTCGTTGCTCTTAAATCCATTTGAATTTGATCTGAGAAGATATGGGTAGTATGTCAATGGCTTGGGGTTGATAAAAAGGAAGTTTGAAGAGGAATTAATTCATGTTCGTGCCATGGATGAAAATGAAATGAACTAGCTAAAGAGAAAGGTATAAGAATATAAGAATGGCCCTACTGGGTCAGACCAAAGGTCCGTCTAGCCTCTTCCAACAGCGGCCAATGCCAGGTGCCCCAGAGGGAATGAACAGAACAGGTAATCATCAAGTGATCCATCCCCTGTCGCTCATTCCCAGCTTCTGGCAAACAGAGGACTTTGGTTGAATTCCCCTGGTGTAGTTCTCTGGAATTGCATTGTAAAGCTGATGTCAATCTTTGGATCAACATATACATGCAAGCAAACTTTTTCTGCTATGGGACACATCAAATGCAAGAAGTACAGCAGACTAAGGGATGGAAACCTCAGTGCTGAAATGCAAATCATCTGCACATCCCTTACTCCTAATCTAAGAAAGCTTTTGAAGGACAGATCCAACCAGAAGTCACACTGAGTATGATGTAGGCAAGCATAAATATTTCTCTTTTTTACTATTTGAAGTTGGTGACAGTTCTATTTATATATGAATGATTAAACATTTCTATAACTTGTTATGAAATATTTGGCATGTATTAAATGTATTTAATCTTAATTATGGGGTCTTGAAATCTTATTCATGGGGTCATGGTTAGTGCACATGCCCGATTTCAATCTTGCAGCCCACTGAGATGAAGGAAGGCCACTCATGCAGCCCACTCACTAGCCTAGGTTGCCCATCACTGGTCTACATTCTTTGTTCCTAGATGTATACATTCAGATTTAGCCATACTAAAATGAATATTGTTTGTTTGCACCCACCTTACCAAGTGATCCACTGTATCAGTGGCCACTCCTCTTTATTATTTATCACTCCAATTTTTGTGTCACTTGCAAACTTTATCAGTGATGATCTTATGTTTTCTTCCAGGTTATTAACAACATTAAATAGTGTAGGGCCAAGAACCTATCTCTGCAGGACACCACTTGAAACACAAACACTCAATGATGATTCAACATTTACAATTATATTAAGACCTATCTTGGTCCTGCCATGCGGGCAGGGGACTAGACTCGATGACCTCTCGAGGTCCCTTCCAGTCCTAGAATCTATTAATCAATTAGCCATCTTTAATCTATTTAATGTGTGCTATGTTAATCTGCTCAACCAACTCTTTTAAAACTCATGGATGCAAGTTATCCAGACCTGCCAATTTAAAAACATCTAACTTTAGTAACTGCTATTTAACAGCCTCAAGAGATACTAATTGAATGGAAAGTGTGTTATCATTTAATAAGACTACATCATCTGTTCCCACCCCCAAAATACATAACGGAAATATTTATTGAACACTTCTGCCTTTTCTGCATTATTATTGATAACTCTACTTTTTCCACCTACTAATGGACAAATACTATTGTTAGGATTCTTTTTGTTCTTAATATACCTAAATTCCTTATTGTTCTAACCCTGCTGGATATAGATTTTCTTTTGTCCCTTTGCGTCCTTTATCAATTTTCTACAATTCCTAGATTCTGATTTATATTCATTATTATCAGCTTCCCCTTTTTTCCATTTGTTTTATAAATTTTTATGGCTGCCTTCACTTCCCCTCTAAACCAAGTTGGTTTTTAAAGCCAATATGGCTTTCTTCTTCATTTGTGGCTTTTGGGTCATCTGCTGATGTCTGAGTTTTCCATGGAGTTGACAGTCACTTACTGTGTGTCCTGAAATGAGACCAAAGACCAATTTTGGACCTGCAGCCCTGTTCGCAAGTGCCACAGGTGAAAACAATTGTAGATGAATGTGTGCTGCTTTTAGCTTTACACATTGCACATCTCTCTTTGATTACAACAATCTGTGAGCTCTAGATGTATTTCAGATGAAGGTGGCAGAGTTGCTTCCAGGTGTTAAGGTCAAAATTGTAAGATTGGAGGTTGGCCTAGAGAGTCTTTGTAATGGTTTTATTGGTCTGCTCCTAAAACAAGTTCTAGTCTGCAGTTCTCTGTAAAATACAGCCTTTGTTAATTCTGCTACCAGACATACGAACCACATGACTGCACCATCTAAGCTGTGATCTCTCTATAAAATCTTCAGTGCCTATGATGTTGCAACACTCAAGTACCTCAGGCATTTGGAACCAAATCTTGCCTTTTAATTCCTATTATCCACTATAGACATCATAGGAGGAACATGTCCAAGCCTTTCACGTGGAGTCAATAAGTAGTCCATGTATCACAGCCACACCAGAGCTATCATGATGACAGCACAGTAAACATCATTTTTTGTTTGCAGTCTGACACAGTGTTTATTCCAGAGACAATGCTGACATTTTCCTGAGGGTATCTTTGGCTGCCCAATGCACTTTGTAATGTCATCAGCCGTTGCATCTCATGAAACAACACTGCTTAGGTAGCAAAATCTGTCAATGACCTTGAGTGGTACATGGTCAGTGGACACAATTAGATTAGTTGCAGTAGCTCCCAGTTGAGGGTGGACCATGATTTGTATCTTCTTTAGGCTGATCATTAAGCCAAAATGTTTTGTTGCACGTGCCTAGCAGTCAGTGAGCAACTGAAACTCTTGAAGTTATGGGCCATTAAAGCACATTAATCAGCAAACAGTAATTCATGAATAATGTCTTCATAACTTTATCTTTGCATGCCAGTGATGCAGATTCAAGACACCTCCGTTTATGCAGTACTTCATGTAAATGCTACTATCAGTGTTTCTCAATGCATCTATTAAAACAGCTGAAAACTTGCTCAGTAATGGCAGAGCAAGAACACAGCCTTGTTTTACTCCATTGGTGACACAAAGGGAACTGAGAAGAAGCCTTGGCCAAGGACACAAAACTGCATCCCTGCATGTAAAGATTTAATAATATTGACAAACTTACTGGGGCAGCTGAACTTACAGAGGTCTGTCCACAGGCTATTTTGATTTACAAAGTCAAAGGCCTTAGTAATATTTTCTTGACAGCTTTCCACACTTCAGATATGTGTGGCAGAATTGAGAGTTCGTCTTGAATTAGAAGTTGTTCAAGATCATCAAGCGCTGATGCTGATGTGATGGATGTGCTTATTAAAAAGCATTTGACTCAGATCTGTTAGCAGCAGTGACTCATGTGCTGACTAAATCAATGAGCCCCTGGAACAGCAAAGCATGGTGCAACCAGCGGTAACTATTCAAAAAAATCTTGTCCAAAAGGTCCGGAGGACGGTCCAGACACACTAGCCGGTGCCACAACATTGAGGCCACAAAACTGTTGTTAATCAAACCTATCCCTGAAAAGAAAGTCCAGGGCGGACCCACTGCATTTCTGCAAGCACTCTCTCACCTTCTTCTCTGCCCACTCCCAGTTCCTGAGCATATATTGTTCAGATCAGAAAAAGACGGCCAGTACCTTAATCCCAGAGATGCCCCATTGTAACTGTTGAGGCAATGAAGGGGGATCGCCACACTGGCAAGAGCCCAGTAAGATCCAATTGCTCTTAGCCCAGTTAATGTGAGCAGAAGATTCCTATTCACACACTTGTAAACAAGCACAAAGTGCCTACACGTCACTGTCAGACATGATAAAAACTGAGATATCACCAGCATAGAACTGGGAAAGCATCCGGCATCCTGGCACGGAAAGGCCAGTCAGACAGCTTCTGAGGTGGTACAGGAGTGCCTCCAAACAGCTTCCCAGTCAGAGGACAATCCTGATGAATGCCTCTGTGAACTGGGAAGCAGCAGCTAACCCCCACCCCACCGCCGCCCATTAATTTTTAGGACACTAAAAACATTATGGTACAATAAAGTAACGTATGAAGAAATCACTGGCCCAATCCCAAAAGCTTCCAATGTTTTTAAAAGATATCTATGGTTAATGCTATCAACACTTAAAACTTCTCCTGGTCCATTGAAACTATGCAGATTACATCCAGATTACAAAGTTTGCTAAAAGTAAAACATCATGAATTAAAAACAAATCATCAAAAATACAGTGTTTAGGAATACATTGGGGGAGGGATAGCTCAGTGGTTTGCGCATTGGCCTGCTAAACCCAGGGTTGTGAGTTTGATCCTTGAGGGGGCCATTTAGGGATCCAGGGCAAAAATCTGTATGGGGGTTGGTCTTACTTTGAGCAGGTAGTTGGACTAGATGACCTCCAGAGGTCCTTTCCAGTTCTAGGAGATAAGATCTATTCTTTAATTTAATTATGTTTGATCAGGGTGTATCAAAGAGTCCAGGCAGACCTTCAGCCAGTTAGCTAAGGCCATGGATAAAGTCTTATATATAATCAGAACAGAGAAGAGAAATAGATCTCCAGCTCTGTAAGTCAGAGGTCCCCTTTTTTGTGCAGTGCGTGATTAGTGCCCTGTGGGAACTGAGGAGCAGCTTTTTCTTCTGGATACACCTTAGCACCCTGGTCCCCGCAAATTAAATTTGACCAGTTAATTTGAGTGACTTCCTGAAAGAGCCAGGAAGAGCCTCTACTTCTCATGACTCCCTAATCAGGTCTCCTATACGCTGAAGCTTACTGCCTCTAATACCTGAAAGAATGTTGATGGTCCCTGTTTACATGTGGCTTTCTCTAATTGGAAAAGATTGCCAGTGAATTCAGTGTTTATGAAGTAAGTAACTGGTAGCACTGATTTGAGTGAATCATGGAGAGAAATTTCTCTCTCCTGTCCACATGGCTGTAACACAGCACTGAGAATCAGCTCTGCCTATGTGTGCAGGTCTCCCAGTGACTTCAGTTGGAGTTTGGCTCATAAAGGGAAATCAGAGTTTTAATATTAAGTACTGCTGTGCAGATCTGAGAGAAGCATTTAGCCCATAGCCTGGGAGACACTCTGTAAATTTGCTCAAGCAGCTGTGTCAGTGCATCACAATCCTGACGGGCAACATTCTGTTACTTCAGTCCAGACTGCTCTGAAAGAAAGATTGTTAGTCCTGCCAAATTGTGAGGTTGCCTTGTGATGTGGAGACTTCTGATTGAAGGTGACATTTAAACTCAGGTCTCCAAAAGCAAGCCATGTTCTGACTTTGTTTGATGTATGGTAATCTGTACATGACCAGTCTTTAAACCTAAGTTAGTTCCGATGTGTGGAGCAACTTGAATTTCCTGCTTGCTCAGTGGGATGGCTTTCTTTCCTACCCTATTTCTTTTTAGTCATGCTCTCCATAGAGCTTAATGGGCATTTTCACTTTCACATAGCACTGAAAATGTAGGGGAAAATGTCTAGATGACAAGCTTTAGGGGGCTTGAAGAGAGCACGTCTCTTATTGAAGTTATCATCTTGATTTTAAAATTCAGATCTGGAGTTTTATTTTAAAAACATAAGAATGGCCATACTGGTCCATCTAGCCTGTATCTTGTCTTCCATCAGTGCCCAATGCCTGACACTTCAGAGGGAATGAACAAAACAAGGCAATTATTGAGTGATCCATCCCCTGTGGTCCTCTCCCAGTTTCTGTCAGTCAGAGGCTAGACACACCCAGAGCATGGCCATCTTAGCTAATAGCTATTGATGGACCTATCCTCCATGAAATAGGATGACCAGATTCAGTTAGGACTGAATGCTTCTGAAACTAAATGCTTTTCTCAGACCTGCTCAGCTCTACTTAATTGATTTCAATGGGACTTTTCAAGAGTAAGATTTGCAGGATCTATCCCAAAACACATGTCCTTAAACAAATACAATCATTATTTATATACTGATCTGGCCAATGCGTTCCATGTACTGCAGCAATCAAAATTAATGTAATTTCAGTTTAATAAAAGCCCTTTTATGCAATACTCAATACAATTATTTGACACATTTTACTGAGGTTTATTAACAAGTCTGTATGACGGTTATAAATGGGGTTTCTCAATAAGTTGTTTAAAATAAGATTTTTGGTGTTTAAATAATGTAGTCTAACTATCCAATTAAAACTGTATTAAAGATCATGACTTGGTGAGACTTGTGAAATCTTATTTCACATGCTGTCTTGGCACAACTAGTAAAGGGACCCATCAAGCTCAAGGATGTTACATAGGTTTTGACTTCAAGGAGATAGAGGTGCTGGATATAGGGGTGCTGATGGTGCTGCCACACCCTCTGGCTTGAAGTGGTTTCCATCATATACACGGTTTACAATTTGGTTCAATGGCTCTCAGCACCCCCACAAATTGTTCCAGCACCTCTGCAAGGAGAAAACCTACAATACTCCATTGAAGTTCATTTTATTTTACTGAGAACTTTCTGATGGATATTCCAGTAATTCACATTGCAAGGTAAAGCATCCAAATCACAACATTCAGCTCTTGGTATGAATGTTGATTTCAATCAGTGCAAAACAGGGGGTTAGAGGAGTTATTCAGATTTAAGGCTTGATTTGGCACATTAGAGAAACCCTGAGACACAAGTGGGACACTCTGTAATAATTTATTAATACTGTGCATTCTATGTTGTCAGATCATTGTAAAAAGGTTTATTGTATGAATGCATAGGGTTAACGTAAAAAGAAACTGACCACAGGTATGCGGCAACGAGAACAAGGGCTTCAGATAGTCACCATCTACCAACACTTTAGGAACAGAGCAAGAGCCATTTGCTCGGTACCTCTGCTTCACCTGATTGGTTTGGCAAGGGGGAGAGGAGTGGAATCCAAGCCTGGGAATCTCAGACAAAGGACTTCTGTCTGGTTTAAAAGACTCTCTATGGCTAGAGATCAAGCAGTTTTTAGAGAGCCATTGGGGTGGGGGGAGGGATGGAGTGGGGAGAACTGACTGATACCAGAAGCATGCCAGGATGCATGCAGAAGCTAGGCCTTCTTAGGCTCCCCTCACCTTTGATGGGCATGTTTTTATTTTGACTTCAATGGACTTTGGATCAGGCACTTAGAAATGGGTAAGATTTATTTAAAGGGGCTCCATTGTAAAAGAAATTACCGGTCATGTCAAAAAGGGAATATATTGTTATGGAATATTAATTTTCAACAGTAGAGTGCAGGAAAAACACCATTTATGACAATAAGAACTATACTATCTCCAAGCCCCACAAAGATTAGTTTTAGCTCTCGCTACTCCCTGATAACTGGAGAAGGCAAGAACCTCATACTGCAGGGGTTACCTAACCTACCCACTAATCTTTTAATTGAAAGTAAATGATAGAGAGATGGCAAATGAGCAAGAAAAACTGAAGAACAGCTTCCTCATGTTCTTCTGCAATCTACACATCTCTGATGTATCTATATTAATTACGTTCCATCTAACCCATTCTATTAAAGCTGACTGCTGAATCTTGAAAGCTGGATCCATGCCAGAAACCTTATTCCCGTAAAGCATAAGGGATTTTTTAATACATTTTATTCTACCCCTCATGGACATTAATGTGGAAAGTCAGAGTCAGCTGGTGTAAGTCACTGTAGCTTCACTGAAGTCAATTGGAGCTATTCCAATTTGTACCAGCTGAGGATCTGGTCCAAAATCTTGTAAGAAATTTCTGATTAAGATATTTTTAATCAGGTAGCCATTCTTAGTAACAGATCCTTATTGTCCCTTCACGGGGCAAAGCCAATTGGGATCCAGTATGTCCTAGTATGGGGCGGGGTGGACCTGGAGAGGGAGTGCCACTTCCACTTCACTGCAAAAAAAATCTCAGAAGCAACTGGGGACCTAGGAGTATGTCTACATTACAGTCACAGGGTCTGATGGCAGCTTGACTAGACATATTGGTTCTTGCTTTAATTCAGCTAGCTCAAGTTCTGGTGTCAATGAGGCAGTGGCTGCACAAATTTCAGCGTGGGCTGTACAAGCCTGGCCAGAACCCTGGGTAATTACTTTCATGGCTAGCCCATGCTCCTGCAGGTTCACTGCTATTGATACCCTTGCTAGCTCGATTAAAGCTGGCTCACGTACATCTACACGAGCTGGAATCACACCCCAAGATTACACTCTTGACACACCCTATGTGTGGGGCCAGGAGTTGGGAGATGGCACTGTATCCCTTGAAACCTGTGGCACTTTGTGTTAATATTACTTTACTAACAAAACAGCACTAAATTTACCAAATCTCCCAGTTTAGGTGGCGATTCCAGATACACTAGCAGTTGGAGTGTCTCAGGCAGATATCAAGCATCTCACTCCTGTGGAGGGGATCAAGTGACCTAAGACCTACTTTGGTACAGTCCTAATGTCTGTCTTATTGCTCACCAAAATTAAAGGATTGCTAACAAGAATCCATTATTTTTCACACAGGTTATTTCTCAGGAGGTAGATCTGTTTTTAAAGGTGAATCTGTTCTAGCAATAAATCATTTTAAAAGGTAATCCGCATTACTATAATTAGTTAATTTATGAATAGAGAGTACTTTGAAGCCGAATAGAACCTAAGACATAAACTTTCTTATTCAAGTTTCATGATTAAAAATGTGTAATTAATGTCGTATTAGAAAGCTGCTGAAAAATCATTTTTGGAGCTCATATTATTAAACAGGGTTATGTATTAAGGTGCAGTATCCCAAAACCTAAGCTGCTTTTCTGGTCTGCCTAAAAATTTGCATTTTGAGGCTAGCTGGTCCTATCTCCCTGATCTTTTTTTAATTACCAATATGTGTGTTCTTGTTTCCCATTTGGAAAATCCTTTGAATTTAATTAAAAGATTTATTTCTTCAAACCGTAAGTGACCACATGAATGCCAGTAGTTATCTCCACACTATTTGCGGGTTTGCTGTACATGTTTTGTGTTACGTAAGGTCCAATTAAACTCATTGAACAACTCAGGAAAGAAAAACTTGGAAAATGTAAAAGTTAATAGTATAAAACGAGCACTAAGATAAATATCTACATCTATGGAATCATTTGATTTTACATTTTTCTACAAGAGAAATGCAATCACTACTGATGGAGTCCAAGACTTCACATCTGGAAGCCTAAAGTTAGGTTGGGTACCTGAAAAATGACCCAATCTGCAAAAGTACTGAGGATCCAGTAAGTCCCACTGAACTCAAAGACTGATTAACACTTTCAAAAATCAGGCCTATTATTTCAATACACAAATATAGATTTAGCAGCCTAAAATTAGGCTCCCACTTGAAAATCTTGGCCAGAATATATAGCTAACTATAGTTATTATGCAAGTTTGAGATATAACTATTGCTTTTCTCTTCCAGAAAATAGGCAGTTGACAAAAACTAAGCATTACAAATAATGATCAATTTTTGCACTGTTTTTACACCTCCGTAATCCCAATGGGCATCAGTTGGGCTGTTTCTTCTTGGACATTCCAGGTAACTTTTTTCCATTGCTTCCTACTGGTTCCAATTTTGGAATAGGGTAATGCATTTTTGGGCTACAGATCTTTCAGTGAAAACCAAGACACCTCTGCCAGGATTCTAATGGACTTTCATCTGTGGCTGCATTTCTTTCTACAAATAAAAGATTCCTTGAGGGCTGGTCCAAAACTGTGGAATGAACTTCAACAGAAACTAAGGACCTTGACTAACCTCACTACCTTCTACTCCAAGTGCAAGGTGCCCACCCTTCTTCAGCTTGTCCTCTCTTATATAACCACAGAGTGCCATACACATTCTAAACAAAACTAAACATGAATCTACACACACAGTTCTACTTCTGGGGAGAGGATATGAGAGAGAATGAACCACACATGATAGATGTCCATCACATTGCTTAATGCACTGCTGAAAGATACTCATATAGTACAGTGATGAGGGCAGTATAAATAACCCATATAAGATAGAAGCTACAAGCAGAAGCAGTGAAAACTTATGTTTCTCATCTTGCCTATAACATGGTTATTTAGCAATGGGAAAGCTGCAAGCCACACAATGGTTTTTATATTAAAATATTTTTTAGGACTAAGTTCAGTTTAGAAAATGTCCTGCAGTCCTTGCATTTTGTTCCTGTGCATGTACTGTACTATCATTGCTCAGGCTGAATTTAATCTTTGAACCAGAGAACTTCACTGAATGAGGCTTTGCATGAAAAGCAGTTTAATTTAATCACCATAATAAAGTGTTGTTGATTCTGCATCACCAGAATATCATCATACTAATAAGACCCCAAAGTATTTATTAAATGCTGATGCTTTAGAAAACAGCTGGATGAATCTGTGCTTTTGAGTCATTGAAAGTAAAAAAAAACCCCGAACTTCTCCCCCTAACTCTACCCCCGGTAACTTCCATACAATAATACTAATACTAATAGTAATAATAATAAATAAATAATAATAGTTAATAATAAAACATGAATTAATAGGACTTTCAGTTTCAGATTTGTTTTCACAACATGACAGAATCAATGTGGCCTAAAATACATTTGTTTCTGTATGCTATGTGTAACTGTAGTGTTGGCATATTGTATATGATCCAACTGAGACTAAAACCACAGAAATAAATCCTTTAAGGCTTTGGCACTTCTTAGAGGCAGAGGCACCACTGAATGTTCCTGCAGGGCAATCATTACATATGATGGAGACTCATGCCTTAGGCCTCTAATGTTTTTACTAGTTTTGTATGTTCTAGATATCCCTCAATTCTTTCCAAAAATATGGGAGCACTCAAGTTGGTATTCATGAGGTCATCCTTTGTAGGAACCACAGTGTGGAAAGTTTTCTTTTTATTTGAGACAAGCTGACAAATCTTAATAGAGAATTTATGGTTTCCAAAACATGTTTGCCCCATGGAGTAAACAATAAAAGATCCCTATTTAAACAGTATCTGAGCACCTCATAATTTTTAATGTGTTTATTCTCCCTACGTCACAGGGTTGTGAAGTGTCGTTATCCACATTTCACAGATGGGGAACTGAGGCTCAGAAAGACTAAGGGACTTGCCCAAGATCACACTGGAACTTCTTGGTAGTGCAAGGAATTGTACCCTAATTACTGGACCGTCCTGCTTCTTTTAATGTAAAAGAGTTAATTGGTCAGATTTTCAGAAGCATTCAGTACTCAGGTGCTCCTAATAGGACGACACAGGAAATGGTCAGATTTCTTAGGGACAGATCAAATTTTATTTAGTTCCAATATCTACTGCCAGCTCCAAGTTCTGGAAAGACAAGACAACAGATGGCTCAAGGACTGGTATCATGAGGAAGGTTTCGGGATGATCGACCATTGGGAGGCATTTACAGAAAGACAACTCTTCTCAGCTGATGGACTCCACTTGAGTAACTGGGAGTATTAGCCTTCTGGGATCAAGGCTGTCACAATTAATACAAAGGATTTTAAAACTAAGAGGTCAGGGGAGACGGTTGAGAGAGACTCATGAACTCTCCACACCTCAGATCAATACACAGGAGGAGGAAAATCAGCTAAATGAAGATATGGTCAGGGATAATGGAATGCTACAAGCTAGAAAACTTCAGGGAGGTCCAAGGGAAACCACGGAGATGCAACCACTGAATCCAGAAAATAAAATGGAGGAATTGGTATAGGAGGTTAAACCACATATAATAGGGATTACAGAAACATGGTGGAAGAGCACCTGTGACTGGAATCCGGGTACTGAAGGATATGTGCTGTTTAGGAGAGAGGAATAAAGAGGTAAAAGTGATGGGGTAGCATTGTATATCAATGAAGCAGAAAGCTGTAAGGAAATACAAGTGATACTATGGACAAAACAGAAATCTGTCTGTGTCAAAAAAATCACAGAAAAGGAGAGAACCATGGGTGTGTGGATCAATAATAAGATGACTATGAGCCACCAATGAGATGCGACTGTGAAAAAGGCAAATATGAGCCCAGGATCTATTAGGCGAGGTATTTCCAGTAAACATAGAGAAGTATTAATGCCATTGTATAAGGCAGTGGCTCTCAACCTTTCCAGACAACTGTATCCCTTTCAGGAGTCTGATTTGTCTTGCATGCCCTAAGTTTCACCTCACTTAAAAACAAAATCAGACATAAAAATACAAAAGTGTCACAGCACACTGTTACTGAAAAATTGCTTACTTTCCAACGTTTACCATATAATTATAAGATAAATTGATTGGAATATAAATATTGTACTTACATATCAGTGTATACTATATAGAGCAGTTTAAACAAGTCATTGTCTGAATGAATGAAATTTTAGTTTGTACTGACTTCGCTAGTGCTTTTTATGTAGCCTGTTGTAAAACTAGGCAAATATCTAGATGAGTAGATGTACCCCCTGGAAAACCTCTAAATATCCCCAGGGATACGCCATACTCCTGGTTGAGAACCACTGGTATTGGTAAAACTGCTTTTGGAATACAATGTATGGTTCTGGTCACCATAGTTTAGGGAAAATGAATTTAAACTGGAGCAGATGCAGAGAAGAGCTACTAGGAGGATCAGGGGAATGGAGAGCCTTCCTTAGGAGAATGGAAGAGCTTGGCTTGTTTAATCTAGCAAAAAGAGGGCTGAAAGGGGATATGATTGTTCTCTATAATTACATTGAGGGAGGGGTAAATGCCCAGGACAGCAAAGAACTATTTAAGCTAAAGGACAATGCTGGCACAAGACCATGGCAACCTTATATCCCTTTGCACAAATTCACGCTGGAAATTAGAAGAAGGTTTAACCATCAGAAAGGTGAGGTTCTGAGCCTCCGAATAAGAGTTGTGGGGGGGCAAACAATTTAGTTTTAAGAGAGCTAGACAAATTTGCAAATGCAGTTGTATGATGAGGTTGCTTGTGATAGATAGAAGCAGCACTGGGACATACTTCTGGTTTATGTTTTATGTTCCTAAAGCTCATGCTTCAGTGTTTCAGCCAGCCACTAGTAGGGGTCAGGAAGTGATCTCCCCCTCCCCTCCATGTATTCTGGGAGGATTTTTTCTTTAAATCACCTCACTTTGGAGCATCAGGGATGGCCACGGCTGGAAATGGGTCACTGGGCAGGAACGGTCAGGGCTCTGAGGTGGCACCAAGCATTCTCTCTCTCAGGTGCTTGGCTGGCTGGTTCTAACCGATGGCCATATGTGGGGTCAGGAAGGAATTTTCCTTCAAGTCAGATTGGCAGTAACTTTGGTTTTTTTTTTACCTTCCTCTGAAGCGTGTGGGTCACTTCCCAGGATTATTTGGGTATATCTCAATTAATCATTTCCCTTTCCCTGCCATTGCAGGAACCACAAGCACCGGTGCACTTTGGTCTCTCCTATTCTCTGCCTGTGGCACATAGCAGTCTAGTCACCTGTGGGTTATAGTACTTTGGTCTCATTTTGGTTTTTGGGTTTCATGTGCGGGTGCTGGATGATGCTGGTGACCTGTGCTAGACAAAAGGTCAGATGAGATGATCTAGTGGTCCCTTCTGGCGTTAAGCTATATGACTATAACACCAGGCAGCTAACTGTGCTAAGGAAGTTTTTTTGCCTGTGAATTTGTGCCTCCTTTAAGCCAGAGAAGAGGAGAGGGATGTTAGGTTATGTCTACACTACAATCAAATGTGCAACTGCAGCACGTGTAAACATAGCTAAGCTACTTTTCATCTAGCTAGCACAAATAAGAATAGCTATGAAGCTGTGGCAGCATGGAACTCTGGGTGCATACTTGAGCAGCTAGTCCATAATGCCGAAGCTTGACACTGATTGGTGTTCAAACTAGGTAAATCAAAGTTAGTTCTGGTATGCCTACATGTACTACAATCATATCTCTGATTCCAGTGTAGACATAACCTTAGTGAATGTGAGAATCCAAGCCTTTAACTTGCACATTTGATTATCAACTGTAAAAACTGTTGGTGCATAATACTGTGGTGTCCATATAGTATGTTGTTCATCCATTCTGATTGCCATGGCTTTACTGCCAGAGTGGAAGTTATTAGCTAAGAAACAGTGTTCTGATAGCTTCTGTATCTATATGTCAGAGATATCATAGGCCTTTATTTTTTCAGTTTTGTTTTTAAACAATGTGCATTCTTTCTTCACAACCTATGAAGTAGTATATCAGAAGGATGAATGTTGTCAATCTTAAGTTATAGACATATAAAATAAGTGAAGACATAATCCCTGCCCTGAAGAGTTCACACATCTTGCCTTTATAGAAAATTTTAGTAGTAGACTACTAAAACCCCTAAAGAATCCTTTCTAGAATCCTAGCTCAGGGATATAATTGTCCATTAAATTCTAGGTGATGATGAAACCTATAGAAAAATATAATTCTCCATGCAAAACTGTAGGACTTTTCCATCAGGGTATAATTTTAAAAAATGGTGCTTTCTGAACCTGCCAATGCAGTCCACAATCTTCCTGAAACTGTGGCATTTACATATATGAAGAAGGGGGAAAAGGCAGCTTCTCTTGCTCATGGCATAGGTTCAACCTACTCACCACTGCAAATGGACTCCCCTTGTGTACGTGACCCCCTTGGAGCCACATTTACTTTGTTTTTATATGTATAAATATAGCACCTACGGTTACATTGTGTTATACACTTCACAAATACATTGTGAGCTCTTCAAGGCAGGGGACAAGACAGACAAATGGTGGGAAGGAAAATAGTACAGAGAAGTGAAGTGATTTGCCCAAGGTTACACAGCAGGTCAATGGCAAGACAGGCCTCCTGTTCAGTTCAGTCCTGTACCCAGTAGGCCACAAATGACTCTCCAAAGAAGTCAACTGTGGGAAGGCAATAGAACATCTGGCTCCTGACTCCTCTCCTGCTCTATAGTCACACTCCCCATGTCACCGCTTGATGCTGAGACCATATGTGGATATGGAGAAGCTGAGGGCTGATGTGTGGTGCCAGAGGAATATACTGCCTAACTTCCTTCTTCACAGCCTCCTGTGCCATTATCAGCAGATATCGGTGCTGTGATATGGAAGGGAGCATGCAACATGACTGGATTTTGGTGCTCAGTACCTCCCCATCCCAACACCCACTCACAGACCAATATGGGAAACAGGAAAAACCCTTCAAACTGAATATCTCATCAACAAAAAGTTAAAGCCAAACTCTACAGCTAGAAAAATCTTCACAATTTCTCGCACAAATTATAGCAGCCAACATTTTTAGTTGTTGATCCTCCCAATCCCCCTGTCCCCTAATACACAGGTGTGCACTGTCTTTTACAAAACGTAAATAAAAAAAGAGGTAAGAGCAATAAGTATGTACTGCAGTGGTTTAAAGGTAAAGGTTCTATATAGTTTGCACAACATTAACATTAACTATCATTTTTGCATACTTAGTCCTCATTTTCTTCACTGCAGTAAGATTTCAGTTCTTTTTCTCACATTCTGAGCTAAAATATTAACCAGAAATAAAAAGTTGGGTTTTAATAACATTCTTATTGCTACTTATTTTAAATATTTGAGGAAATATTAGGCCTAAAGGATGCCTAACTCAAAATGTTTATTAGTTTTCCAGTCTGTAAGCTTTATACACACGTTTGCCAAACTTCCAGTACTTTGCCACTACACAAATCTAATTTGAAATGTGTTCTGTTCAGCTCTAATAAAATCCTTTCTCTAAATGTGCAGTGATCCCAATTTTCTGTAATCCTTAATATTGAAAGAGACTAGATTTTACAGATAGTCCTAAAACATTTGAAACCAGATTACATATAAAAGACATCCCAAATCCTATTTTCCTATGACAGCAGAAGAGAAGAGACAGTTCTGCCTATTAGCAATAACTGCATTTTATTGACTGAATAAAAAAGCATTTATACAAAGATTTTTTCAGAACTCACTTATGTAATTAACAGAACCATCAGTGTTCAGGAAGGATGCTTAACCATGTGCCTAAATTCCACTCAAGTCAATGAAATTAAGCATGTGTGTAAGTGCTTTCTTAAATTGGGGCCTAAGAAGAATTATATTACCAAGCACTAGATTTTAAATGTAGCCTTCTACAGTAAAACATTCCTCTTAACTTCAGTACCAATATATCATTGTCAAGGATATATAAAGTAATCTTGATTCTTAACTTAGGCTACCTAGAAGTTATCTTTCTGGCCTACAGGCCTGGATTCTACACCACTAAAGTCAATGGAAATTTCATCATTGTTTTGCAATGGGTACATGATTGTTCCCTATATACAGATGCAGCAGCTGTAAAATGGTTCCACTATCTTGTTAGGATAGAAGGGCCTCTAGTGGCAAAACTCTAAGTTCAGGCTAATGAAAATGTTACATTTAAAATCGTAGAAGAAAAATCCATAACTCAGAAGTGCTTGGATATTAGTCTTACTAGGTTGAACAATATTAACAGAAGAGAAAAAAATCATAAAACTAGACTGAGATCAAATAAATCCCCACTCTAAGAGCAGCTCCACGCTATCAAGGTTCATGTACTCAAGTGAGATTTCAAATATAAAATATTCAAATCTTGCCATATCCATTTTATAAACAGTGAAAATATCCAGACATGTAATTGAAAGAAATTGTTTTGTGGAACAAGTAAGAAAACATTTGTCTAGTGTTTTCTGTTTTTACTCTGACTAGGACCTTGTGTATTTTTTAATTCTATGGCAATGCTGATCATTTTAGCCAAAAATTACATAATCCCAAATTGCCTTTGACACCTACCCAGTGTCAACAGTCCCGATCATCTCCTGCCTTGCTTCCAGAATCACTTAGCTTCCTTCCAACACCGTCTATAATTCTGTTATACATTTACAACTATCCATGGGATATTAAACCAGAAATGATGGCCCACCATAAAATTCAATTATATAGAAAAAACATTGGGCTACAATATGGATATTATCCTTTTGCCATATTTAATTCAATTAATCACTCCCTTTTTAACTTAAAAGAAGCTGCCACAGAATTTCAGGCTTGTGTGTTTTATCTTTTTATACCAGGTATTCCAGTCTGTCGTACCAGGATGCCACACAATCCAGGGACCGTGCATTAGAGTTTAGTCCAGTTTACTGAGGAATATGAAAGCTTGAACGTGCATCTTCTGAGCACCCTTACCTCTCATTTCATTTCAGTGAGAGCTGAGGGTACTCGCCACCTTTCAGGAAGTATTCAGAACCTTGGAAGTTCTGGGCTAGCAATACAGCGATAGCAATAGGAAGCAGTAGAGCACTGCTTTACATTGGATGTTTAATGTACGTGCGAGTGTGTGTGCAAAGCAATAAAGTATCACAGCTGTGTATTACACTGGGTGTTGTGTAGATGAGAGAAAGAGGAAATAGCTATAATTTTAATACATATTAACAAACTGCTCATAAAAATATTTTATATAGAACAATACAAGTACACCTAGTGAGGCAAAAATAACGTCTCGCTTGGCTTTTATTATTATTATGCATACATACTTGCTGGGTAATGTCACCTTTCTTAAACTCTTCTGGGCCACCTTAAATAAAGAACACCCACAGATTCTGAGAGAAATTCATATACATTTATCTCAGATATTTACTTCAGTCTTTCAGTGACACCTAGTGGTCAGATAAGGATATTGTGGGAAATCTAGGGAAGTTACAGCAGTGCCAGCAAGGGAGCGTACAGACTACAAAACATCCTTATGGATAACAGTATCTTGTAGTTCCAAAGTATTAGTTTAAAAGGATATGAACACAGATGAAACTCCACTTTTGTTTTCAAAATCTACAGGTCATGTTCTGACCTTGATTCCACTTGCATAACAACCGGAGAAGTCAATGAGACACACATGTGTAACCAAGGGAAGAATTAAGTCCTAAGAGAGGAAGTGGCTTTTTTAAGGCTAATTCTATGTTTCTTGGCCCACGACATCAAAGATTAACAAAAAGACAAAGAAACAACTTATATTGTGATTATTGTCGAGCGCCTTTGGCTGAACCATATTTCAATTTTAAAGTGCATTTGCTGACTTTTTGCTGCATGATAAAGTAAGATAGAGGACCAGTTTAGGGCTCTCCCTTGTGCAGATCCTGCAGCTCTACCTTTTACATTTAAACAGAGCTGAACGTTAAAATGCACATGGACATATCTCAGTGATTTTGAACACAGGGTGATTTCAGTCTTGACTAAACTATCTGCTTAAAACCTCTTTCTCTGCCCTCCCTATCCCATATCCAGCACAGCACGTCTACAAAATACACTGAGCCAGATTGACCCCTGCTGCACACACAAAAAGAAATCAAGGAAAATTGATGAGCTACTTGGAAAAGAGGGAGAGCAATGCACAGCTACTGCCACATTGAAATGCATGAAGATAAACATCTCCAGGAAACAGTTGCAGGAAGCACACCAAGATCAAATAAGCTGCATACACCAGTGGTATAACACCACACACATTCATAAAGCTCTTGCAAGCAGAAGAGGCATTAGATGTAGTGTCAGATACTGTAGCAACCAACTCTGGAATATGTGCATACCAGAGCAACCAGGCAAAAAGCTAGTTAAGCAAGCCTCTTGGAAATGTGGCAGGCACTAACTACAAAGGAGATTGGGCAGAGACTCAAAACACTATATGTGTTCATCAGAGAAAAACACCACAAATTAAAAATACCCATGGGACAGGGCTATGAATTCCTATTCTGAAAGTAGCAAATTGATCCAGTGTCCCCACCCCACTTTGTTTAGCTTCAATAGGGAGGCTGTGACAATAGCGCCTAAGAGACTCTCTCAGGAAGTGATTAAATAGTTACTGTTGTTGCAATCTACCCATTGTACTGATGCTCAATTGAGTTCATCCCGCTATCCTCACTACAGTGCTCTTTGCTAACATACAGAGCCTCTCTACCATAACTTTACTGACTCTAGATCATGATAAATAGGGATGGGGAAAAGTAAAATTGCATTCCACCAGAGGGCTACAAAAGTCTCTCTCTTAAGTGGTCTTTAAATTGCTTACAGAATCATTCTGAGAGACCTAGCTGAATGTTGACAACTAGCACATTGTTAAAGCAATAGTTGAACAGATGGTTAAGCACACCTAGCTGAGCTTGTATATAAGTAAAAACACTTTAAATCCACATTACTGTACATCCAGATTTGTCTTTTTAAATTTTATTCTTATGCTTACAGATAGTGTTTGAGATGAAGGAGGAGATGATGTAAAAGTAACTGCAGCCACTTGGATCTATCACAAAAGTGCTATGTTACCCAAACCTACTCTTTGTGCACTCTCCCCACCCCAGAATAAAGGATCCCATAAAACAGCTTTGGCTTGAATTTCATGAGTTGCGTGGATCCGAAAAGCATATTGTTACATCAAGAAAGGAAACAGCACTGTTAATGATGATGTAAAAGAGTCAACATGAGAGATCTTGTTGAGCCTTTCTTCAGAAGCACTCTTGCCAAACTATAGTGGACCTACGTGGAAAAGGTTAGCTGATTAATCCAGGAGTATTGCAGACACTCTTTGTGACAGTTTAGTCAAAACTACTCCCTCAATTATTCTTTTACTTAACTAAATATTTGCAGTATTTTAGGAGTCGTGACTCACTGTAGTTTTATATTATAATGCAATGTACCACAAAGGCCTACTTTTCATTAATATGCCTCATTTATTGAACTAAGAGTTAAACATGAAGCTCTGTGTTCAAGAAAATTGAGGCTGCTGTAATTTATTGCTCACCTATCTCCATTTGAAATGGACACATCTCTGCAGCGTCACTGTTTTTAAAAAAATATAATACAATATGCATTCTCCCACATTTTAAGTGAATCTGTGCTCATTCAGGAAATATGTCAGACTGACGGCCAAGAACAAAACCCTTTATCTACAGAACATGAGGCAGTGGGATAAAGAATGCAACAATCTCTGCTTCTCCCCCTTCAAATTTCTTCATGATTAAAGGAACCACCAGAGTAAAAGTGCTAGTTCAGTCTTTGGCATCTTTGCTAAAAAGGCTGCCCGATAGAGGACTCTGCAACAAAAATTACTCCCACATTTGGCACCATTAGAAACCAACATAAGACTAACCAACTAGTGATTTTACCAAGACCACTGAGAGGGTGGGTTTTATCCTTTTAAGAGAACATGTTGTATGTGTTTGGTTTTGCTCCTTTAGTTCCCTGGAGTTGTAAGAGGAAGGTCTCTGAGGAAAGTTCCATGATGAGAAAAAAAGCGATATCTTGCCATCCTCTTGTTGGTGCATGTGTTTTTAATAGGGATTCCTTACAGTAGAACTCCTGAAGGAGTACATGGTAATATTTTTCAAGAGTGCCTAAGGACCAGATTTTTTAAAGGTATTTAGGGGGCCTAGTGGGATTTTCAAAAACAAAACAAACAAACAAACAAAAACCCCTCACCTACCTGCCTAAATAAAAAAATCTGGCTGTAAGTGATTTATGAATACAAATTCACATGTTATGGGCTTGATGCAGGCATTTTTGGGTGAGACTCAATGGCATGCAGTACGCAGGAGGTCAGACTAGATGACCATCATGATCACTTCTTAAAATCTGTGAAATCCCATTGAAAAAAGCTGATATTCAATTAGGTTTATGTTCCTAAACCACTTGGGCATTTTAGAAAATCCTACCATGCCACCAACACAACCCTGGGGATGTGCCTGCCCAACTAATTTCATTCATTACCTCTCCTGCTCTTGGAACCTTTGCAAGTATTTGTATTCAGTTAGTTCACTTTTCTTCTCTTTCCCTTCTCTAAATTGAAGAAAAGTTCTCTGTCCAGCCCTCCCCTACAGCCTAGAGGAAAAAGAGCTTTTTTTTTTTTTTAATATATATATATATTTCAGGATTACTTGCTTATTTGTTTTGCCCAATATAAGAGATTCATTGAATAACTGAGTAATATACTTTGGCTGCAGATCAGCTAAATTGGGGGCAAGGGAGAAGGGGCAGGGATTCCTAACTGAAAGGGCGAAAAGTGCTTAGATCAGCCCCTGAATCTAAGGGTATGTCTACACTGCAACATAAGCCCAGGGTTAGTGGGACTCGAGTCAGCTGACCTATTTTAGGGAACCCTGGGCTTGAGTGTCTACGCTGTATTTTAACCCTACGTCAAGACTTATCTAACCTGTGCTTACACCTGGGGCTCTGGCATCCACACTGGAGTGTGCAGACCTGAGTCAAAGTACTCATATCCCAGAATCCCTACCCCGCCACACACACCACAAATTTGACTGCTGTCATAAATGATGTCTGTTCCCACCGTTATTCTGGGGGACTCTCTCTACCCCCTTTTGCCTTCACTTATGAGACCATACCCTGATTTCAGAGGCCCTGGCAAAAGATGGTTTCGGTTACATTCTCTGCAGGTGCAGAATGGTTATTAAATGTGCTTTTGGCAGATTAAAATCACGTTGGAGGTGTCTACAAACCCATTTGGATGCTGGGGTCATGAATGCTATCCACATTACTGTGGCTTGCTGCACCCTTCACAACCTTTGTGAAGCCAGAGGTGAGCCATTTCACTCTGAATGGACCTGTGACAGTGAGGGGCTAGTGAATCGGTCCCCTCAGCCAGATAGTGCAGCTAGCACTGCTGGAGCTGGTTGCAGCCAGAGAGCAGAAGTCAGGGATTCTTTGTGTTCTCACATTATGGATTTGCATGGCCCAATGAGAAAGGGGGAATAGTAGCTGTAGGAATGTGACTGTGGGGAAAAAGTGGCTCATTTTTGGGGTGGGCTTGATTGCCACTCAGTGTAAGTCTGAATGACATAGTGAATAATGAATTTTGGTGGATGGGTGCAGAATGGGTATACAGATTGAATTTATTGAAATGTACCTAGCTAAATAGAGGAATACTGTTTGCTTACTAATGATTCATTGCTCCTCAACATGTTTTTAGCTTTATCATCTCACAGTTATGATTGTATGATGTGATGCAGTAAGAGCAATAAACTTTCTTGAAAGCATAAACACATTTTATTTGTGAGCAGGTCTTAAAAACAGTAATACACTCACACAGTGTTGGGCAGGGCAGCTGTGATTACAAAACCACACACACAAAGAAAAGTGCAAGAAATAGTTAATACACAACAATCCCCATAACACTATGTGTCCCCTAACCCCATGTTCTCCTTTCCCTTCTTTACATTTCACTTGGTGTTGGGGGGTGGGCAGGGAACGTTGCCACCAGAGAGGAGTTGAAGAAAGAAGACTGCATGAAGTTTAGTTGCCTGGCCCAGCTAAATGGCCCAGCTCATGAGTTCTAAATGCATGGGGCACCCCAACATGGAGTTGTCCTGAACACCTGTGCTGGACTGCGGGTATGTTGCAAGGTGATCATGCCATGGTGCTAGGGAGGCAGCAGGAGATGGGACTCTTGAAGCCATTATGGACAGGAGTTGCTGAAACAGTTCTCTCTGTTGAGTTCTGTCCTCCTCCCTAGCCATGATTCCTATCCCAGGAACTGCTTTGCAAGTGCCTGCTCCCATTCTGAAACCCTGTCCTGGGTGGCGAATCTCAGCCTTTCCTCCTGCCCATCAGCATGCCGTCATTCCAGTCTTTTGTCCCTCTTCTTTGGGTAATGGACCATAACGACATCATGGAAACACTTCTTTTTGGAACAGTCCATGAAGGTACCTTGGGCCAGGGATCGAGTTCCTGAAGAACAGCAGGCAGTATAGGTTTAGGGTCCTGAAACAGTACAAGAAACAGGGTTACTGTCCAAACTAGCTCAGTGGACGAGGACAGAATTAATTTTTGTGGAATCTTAAGGGCATAAAATGGAACATTTCTAAACAGAACAATCATATTGTCTCTGTACACAGCCCAGTTAATCGCAGTTACAGACTGCGGAGGCAGTTTAAAATAATAATTTTGTTTCAAAAACATTTCATAACTAACTGCCATATTGTGTAGTGCCCTTGCTGCAAAAGGCTTTTTCTGTCATTTCAGGCTTTGCATATTCTGGAAGACAGAACTGTTCTTGTGGTGCCCTATTGGCAGAGGGAGAAGTTATTCCTAGCTGCTGGAGGGAAATCTGCACTGTCTGCAACTGAAGTATTCAAACATATAGTGACCAAACAGCACACATATGGGTGGAGTGGACTAGCCAGCTATACAGGGAAAGGCATATTTCCCAGGCCTCCCTGCAATGAGACTACCTGGAGTTCCTGCTTCAGAAAAAGTTTGCAGCTATCAGCAGCCAGGATTGGGTCAGAATCCATGAGGGAATTAACATGATGCTGTGTTAGCTCACACATAGCTTTCCCTCTTATTGCTACATGCAAAAAAATGCTGAAATCTGCAGCTTTCTCCCACTCTGCACCCAGCACAGTTTGGGAAAAGACTGACACACCACTTGTACTTTGGAGAAATGATTTTATGACCCACAGACTGCATGGACTACCTCTAACTTAAAGAGACTAGATTTGGAAATAAAACACTCTCCGTCCCATCCCCCCATGCACACATACACACACTCAGTTAATTGTTTACAGGAGGTTCCCTAGACCCAGGAGGAGTTATTAGAGAGTGGCAAATTTATTATTGAAAGGGAAACATGAACGACCCTAGCAAACCTCTGTGACTTGACAGGTAAAATAACTGTTACAGCTGTTTATGAATGTTTAAAATTCCAAGTCACCATTTTGAACAACACTGGGGGAAGGGGGAGGGAGAATAGGAGAGGAAGCCTACACCCTATGATACAATCTACCATTAGTGGCCAAAGGCTGGTAGCCAGGGCTTATCATTTTTGTATTGCTGCTTAAAGCAGAAATCCCTCCCATTACTGTAATAAACTGTAATTTTGAGTCATATACTTACCGGATCTGAGGTAGCTTCTGTCTCCATTGAGTTTTCTGCAGTCTCAGCAGTGGGTTGTTTCTTGCAGGGTAGGGAGGAGCGTGGAGCAGGTGCGGGGTGAGAAAAATCAAACAGCTTTTCCAAATAGGAGCCGAGAATATGCTGTTGATCCTGATCCACAGCCTGGTCTGACACTGTTTTCATTAAAAAAAAAAAAAAAAAAAAAAAGTCACTCACGGGGAGCCTGCTGCTGGCTGCCATCCGTTACCATGCTGGGTTCAGGGGCCAGCGGGTCACCATCCCAGCTGACCAAGTTGGCCTGGTCAAAGTCATCATAGAATGGGCATGTTGTTGGTGAGTTGCCCAAGGTGCGGTTCTTGTCCCTGGACCCTTGTCCAGTACTCTCTCCTCAGCCTGTTTATACGCTCCCTGCACTGATCACTTGTCAGCTTTTGAGCTATCTGCTAGTGTGTGTGGTCATTCCTGGTGTTTTTACTGAAGTCCACAGTTTTACTGCCCAGGCACCCCAGATTCACCAAAATTTGGCTGTCCTGCCATGACCATGAAGCAGCTCAATATGCAAAAGGCTCAATCGATTCGTTCTCCATTGTGAACTCAGGCTCTCTGAGAGAGTGCTTGCAGACCAGTGATCAGAAGAGAATGTGTTAATGCTGACCTGAGCTGCTGCTGTTTGCCAAGGAGTGGGGTGTATTCGGTTTTCAATACAGTGGATTGCAAATTGTTGAGATAGAAAAGACTAAGGAAGTTGTCCCGTGGAATTATAGGATATTTCTGGCAGACTCCTGGGACATGAGTCAAGTGGGGCTGCATCTATACTGCAAAGCAATAGGGTATGAACCCTGGGTCCCGGCTTGACTTTTGCTTGGACTTTTGCTTTTCTTCTGGAACTGAGTCCTGGGTTAGTGCAATTGTAGTGTAGGCATAGCCTTGAGCCCAAGCTCAAGCACAGGCTTACATCGCCGTGTAGGTATACCCATGAGAACTATTTTACCTGATGAAGCTTCCTCTCTCCAGTTTGATCCAGAAAGCACGTGGCTCTGAAGGAGTTATCCACTCCTTTGCACTTTCTCCCAGAAGGCCCAGCTCAGCTGGGGCTAAATCAGAGAGGGTGATTGATGATATAAGAATATGAGCAAATGTAAAGTGGTAGCAATTTACAATCATAGCATAAGCCTAGTAGTACCAGCAATTTTTGTCTTGAGTCTCAGAAAGACAGTTGAAACTAGGGAAAAAAAAGCTTCATTAGAACCTTGACAATATAGTAAAAAATAGAGAAACTGTAAACCCTTCATCACAGTACTGATCTTTTAAATCAACATTTAGTTTCTTTTGCCCCTTGATTCAAATTGATCTGAGTCATCTTCTGCAAGTGCATCATAGGCCTTCAACGTGGTGACAGCACCAGAATAGGTTAAAGAAACTTATTTGCCTGGCATAGCTCTGCAATATTATACTGAAGTTCAATATATTAGTAGAAGCAAGAAGAGGAAAATTCTCTAATAAGAACAAAAAGGGGCAGCAGTCAGAGCCTTGTGTTGTAAAGCAGAAGTCAAAGGAAAAGGCAGTTTTCTGGTCTGCTCTCTAAGTAGGACAACTTAAAATATTCTTTTCAGTATTTATATAGGGCAAGTAGAAAGAAAAATCAAATATCAGAATAACAAACATAGGCCACATGAGCCCCAGATGTCACGCTGCTCTCACTGGTCTGTGGCCACTTGACTTGTAGGAATGCTGAGGCACGGCAACCCTGGGAAGTCAGTGGAGCGATGCCAGTTTACAACAGCCGAGGATCCAGCTCTTTTAATCTGTTTCATCTGCCTCAAGCTCTGTAAGGATTCAAATGTAATCACAGAACCCTGGATTTATTTTGACATGAACAGGAGAAAAATCTAGCTCAAATTAATCAGAATATCAAAAAGTAGTAACTGGTCTCAACCACTTCATAGAAATTAGTAGTGGAAGAGAGATATTGTGGCCAAATCTTGTGAAGCCACGTTATGAAGATCTGCTCCATGGCCTGGTTCCATGACTGTGGGACCAAGTGATCTTTAGGAAGGTAAGGCTGGTGCCAATATAGCCCTCCCCTCTTATTAAGAGACAGAGTCTTTATCCACCTCACACCAGGATCAATGATAACATTAGGCAAATGTAGGGCATACTCAATATCTCCCAGACTCTGCAGATAACAGAGTCAGGAAGAGACTGCATAGGTATAGAGTGGCCCAAGCTAGTCCTAACATTTCAGGAACAGGGTCTGAAGTCCCTCCCCCTAAAAAACTCATGATGATTAGGGAGAAGAGAAGGGCACTGTCACCCTGTAACCCTCTCCAAGTAGCATTTTGTCTGCCTACTCATTCCTCAAACTAACTCCCTCCCCACCCCACCCCCATTCTCTACAAGCTACTTCTCTTTAAATCTTGTTGGAAGAGTTGGCATCACACATTTAATTGATATAATACAAGCTACAGGAAAACCAGGCTGCAGATGAATATGAGCTCAATCAATACATGAATGGTAAACCACCAATGAAAAGCAGAATGCTGCAGGAAGTATTGTTTGTGATTCAGAAGGTAGGTTCGTCCTCAGTCATTACTGATCTCTCATACTTGGCCTAGGATAACAAGATGTCAAAACAACATCTTGGGTTACACAGTCCCAGATGTGGGACAGCAGGGACTGGGGGAAGATTGATGATCACTTCTTAATAGCAAGTTGGAGGTATCTATGAACATTCCTTTCTCTGCACTATGCTACAAACTCTGGGCATTGCAGGAGCTTTTTGTTGTTTCTATTGTACAGTAGATCAGTCTGCTGCAGAGCTGGTATCTGAAACTTCCTACAGCAGAGATAGCTCAGAAGGCAGCAGATAGCTTGGGCTGAATAGGCATAGCAGACTGTTTTAGTAACTGATTTTCAGTAACGCAGGGTTGACTTAACATTTCACTGTGACTACCATTTGATTATTTCATTAGAAGTTAAGTTAGCTATAGAACATCAGTTTTGTTCTCAGGAAACAAAAGCCACCAGATCTCTACGAAGAGTGGGCTTATGGGTTTTTGCTTATTTACAGAGCTTAGACCATGTAAAAAAGAGACCAATTACTGTTCCAGTGAATTGTGCCTTCCTTATTAAAAATACCGTCCCATTAGATAGGATAGAGTAGTTTAGGGAAATATCTGCTAGAAGGGGATGCCCTCCAATCATGTGAAGCTCATTTACACAATAGACTCAAGCCACCAGTTAGATTTAAGAATGAATTTGAACCTTATTGGAAAGGAGCACAAATGATGGGAGGAAATGAAACCCCTGATCTAAAAGCAGGAGTATTTGCATGGTTAAAATATGTGATTTTTAAAAAGACCATCAGAAAAATGGCTGAGCCCTTTTTACTTTCCCATAAGTCTCTTCTGTAGCCTGAAGCCTTATGCTATGCAGCCAGAGGAAGACTATAAACTACGTAGGTGCATTAGACTATCGATGCCAGGAGCAAAACATTTTCGTCCATCTTCAGCTCACCAGGATCTGTCCACAATGATCTACTCATTTGTCAGCTACACACTGGATTACAGCTTGCCATAGCAGGACTTGAAGGTGAAAGCAATGCAGAGGCTCCAGCTTGTGCAGAAAGCAGCAGCTGACCTCCTGAATGAGGTGCTCACACAGCCTATATCCCCCCTTCCTCAGGCTCTCAGTCTGTCTGCATTGCCTGTTTAAGAATTATCCTGATCTTCAAGGCTACATCAACACTGCATGCCCCTGGCAGTGCTGGGTGAGCAGTGGTGTAAGTAGAAATCATTTCTTGCTGGTAGTGCACTCATGGGAGGGACACAAGGAAGGGGGACGTGACCGCCCCACGTGACCCTCCATGTGAGTCTTCCCCACCTCGCCCCCAGCCTGGGGCCCCTGCCTTCTGCCAAGTGAAGGGAAATCTGTTCTCACTGTGAAAGATGGTGTTTGGAGTCACATGGGCAAGTTACATGTCCATCACCCCCTCCCATATTCTAATTAGAACATTCACAGAAACAGTCCATTAAGTGTAGACAGGTATTTTCCAGGGTCCATTGTGCACTAAGTGTTCCTTAATGGGCCATTCAACTTGACTTGTCCCTTCATGTGCTGGCTAAATACCTTGTGGGTGTTACCACAGGAGCAAACATGTAGTAAAGATAGCTAATATTCATAACTTCAGATACCAAGATGAATATACATGCATAGAAATAGCATAATCATAAGCACCAGCTTTTTCACATACATGACTATTCCAAAAAGAGATTCTGGGGAAAAAATCACACCACATACCTGAGACCCTATGTGCCAGCACCATGCCGCACTGAGTTTTGTTATCTGTTATGTAACAACAGAGATGGAGCCAGTGACATCACTCCGTTTAGCCTAAAAGAGCCGGTTAATTTTTAGCTGTTCAAGTATGACCACGCCTTTAGTCAGTGAAGGCATTCTGGGACACATTCAGGTTAATGGGCTTCAGTGTTCCTTTGCTGTAAACTTTTTAATGTTCATAAACCTGATATGTGCTGAGGTGGTTTAAAGCATAACACAGGTTTTTAGGTTTGCAAATTTTATTATTATTATTTTTTTGCTGGTCATAATGTGGGAGGGTATCCTCTCCGCCCTCTGCTCATGAGCTTATGTATGTGTCTGATTAACACAAAACAATTGGGGCTGTTAAACTTAATTCAAATTCCATAGAAAATTAAGTTCAACTATATTTTCCAGTACATGATGAAATGGGTGTTTGTATATACAAATATCAACATGCTTAACTACTTACTTTCCCCCCACATATGTAGTATTTCAGTCTGTTTATATGGAATATGGGGATTGGGTGTATATGTATTTAAAAGACAAATTGTAAGTAGAACTACAAAAACAACAAGGAGTCTGGTGGCACCTTAAAGACTAACAGATTTATTTGGGCATAAGATTTCATGAGTAAAAACCTCACTTCTTCGGATGCATAGAGTGTAAGTAGAACTGTATCCTAAACTGCATTATGATATCATACCCAAACACTGCATTTCATTCAACTTCCTTTATAGGAACAGACTCCTGAAATTCTTACCACAAAAGTGATCCATAGTAATGCAAATAGTCTCATTGTCTTCACTGGGATTGATCAAATGATTAAGGGTTTACAGGATTAGGTTCCAAGTTTGTAAATTGTTCTGAACAAAACTGACAATGCCTGAGCTGTCAGATCAGAAGGACTTCATTCGAATAAAGGTGGGAAGATGTGTGATAAATCTTAATTCTGTTGCTAAAATGAGGAACTTATTTTCAGCAGTTCTTGGCCAATTCTAATCCCGAGGAAGCTACTTTAAGGCCCTCAGTGTCCAGCATTATAATCTTTATTTACAGTTTTCTCACCAACAAAGCTGGAAAATGAGGCATTTGTTTTCTTTGTTTTGCTGCGCCAGTTCCAGTTAACAAAATGCATGTTAGACTAGTTTGGCTGTAAATAAGAATTCTATGTTTACATTGGGGACAACACCACTGATTCCTGTCAGGCTGTAGAACTGGGCTGACATCAGACAGGGCCGCCGAGAGCAGGTTTGGGCCCCGGTGAAAAAAAATTTTCGGGCCCCCCAGCAACGGCGGACCGGCTAAACAGGGCCGACGAGGGGGGGAGAAGCCGGGCCCCCTTCCGGACCGCTGGGCCCCAGTAATTTGTACCGGCTTTCCCCCTCTCCCCCCGCCCCCTCGTCAGCCCTGACATCAGAATCCAAACATCCTCTGGTTAGACATTCCTCTAATGATTTGGACTTCATGTGATGCAGTATGAATGTCATGGATAATTCAGACCAATGGGGAGAAACAGAATCAAAAACACTGTTTTAAAACACCTTCGGTCCCCCTCCCCTCTTGAGGACTCAGGTCCTGACCAATGTAAAACAGCACAATACATATGCTAACAAACTTAAACAAGGCCTTTGTTTAAGTTTGTTATCATATGTATTGTGCTGTTAAAGCCATATCAAGAATGAATGCCATCCCTAGCCACATTCTGCTCCTTTAAGGAACAGAGCGCAGCCCCGCCCCACCCCACTCCCCGGTGGGGGATAGCCCCACGTCTTTCCAGTACCCCTTACTGGCTAGAAATCTCTTGCAGGTACTGCATATCAGAGGGTACTGCCCTATTTTCACTCCTGCGTCTGAGGTATACATAGCTCCATGCCACGGTGAAAAGCAGGCTGTGGCAGGGAAACAATCCAGCAGCTCTCTGCAGTGGGAAAAGGCTCTGGCAGCAGGGAGCTGCTGTATCCTTTTACTCTGCAGGGAGGCAGTGGGACACTACACTGCTAAAAATATCAGTGTAGACAGAGAGGTTTAGGTATGTCTTTACTCTCCTCACCTAAGCAGTGCCTCACCACATGCTCTACTATTTATACTAGTGCTGGGGGGCATGTAGCTTATATACTCAACACACCACTGAAGGCAGAGAGTAGTGTAAATGTACCTGAAGTCAGCAGTGAGTCAGGGCAAAACTACATCAGGTGACAGCTTCTCCAGCCAAGAGTTCTCAACACAGGTCCCAGAGCATAACACATGAGCTGGAGAAACATTTTCAGGAGAGAAAGCACAACTATGGAATGAGCTTCCAGAAGTCAAACTAATCCACCTCAACACCACACTGCAAGACCATCCTTCACAGAGAAGCCTCCTTGTGTAATCAGAATAACTTTAGCCACCTATTTGTGAAAATCAGACTCTTAAATCTTGATTTAGGCATCTAAATAATGAAAATGTTCTTGATTTTACATTTATATAAAGTACATTGGGCAAAAGGTCTAATTAGTTTATCTACTTAAATCTTGAGGAGCAGTATAGTATAGTAGATAATTTAATTACTCTTTGAATTGTGGCCAGAAAATCGAGGTGTTTGTATATAATTTTTAATTCAGCAATTGAAAACTCAGTAATATTAAAAGAAAATGGTAAATGGAACATTACATTCAATATGGAGTACTACAGAAGTAGCATAATAATTAAAGCATACAATATATATTACCTGGTGTTCAGGAGTCATATTTGCCTTTCAGAAGGGGAGATTCTGATATTTTTCTGTTGAATTTAGTGAAATTATAATTCAAAACAGTAATACGGGCTCAGAAAAGCAAGGTAACAAGACATGAAAATGAATAATTCAATGGGCCAAATTCTGCTATAAGTTAAAGTTTAAATACAGAGCAAACCCACCAACTTCACTTACACTGGAGTACTTCCATTAAGAGCAGAATTTGGAACTCAGTAGGGAGGGCTGGGTTTCTCTCCCATACTGAATGTAGAGATTTAGCATTGGTGAAACTTTCTGCAGTGCACAGAGCCAGCACATGATTTATGCATTGCTTAATCAAAATAGTGGGTGTTAAATGGTACAGTCCTTGCACTGGCTCTCTGAATAGGGGTGAATTCCACTCAGTGTGCATACATTTCCAACCGCCTTGCCTCATTACGAATGACTAGTTAGAAAACCCATGAGTGAAATCCTGGCCCGGGTGCAGTCATTGGCAATATTCCCATTTACTTCATTGGGGCCAGGAAATCATTCCATGTTCTCATGCTGTCAGTGAGTGATTTAGAGTTGATCTGAGACCTGGTCTATGATGGGTTCCCTAAAAGGAAGTGTTTATAATATGAATTGTGACATTGAAATGCATCACAGTATTAATCCACAGTACTTAAAACCTTGTATCTGAATTTTTGGGGAGTTCTCTAAACCAAACCTTTAAGACTTTTCAACTTTGCGTATTATTAACATACGCAGGTCAGTTAAAGTATGTTCCACCTGCACTCTACTCATGTAAACTCTATGGATTTACACATATGGACTATCATATTGTTCGGGGTTAATGAACATGTGATCAAACTGCTGTTGTGATGCATCAGAACAAGGGATTACAATTAATGTTGCAGTGCGAATTGTAGCTATGGATTTCTTGGCAGCTGTAAATTCTGTTACATTATATCTTTTTAAATTCATAACCACATTTATTCACATTGTATGGAATATATTACTCAAAAAAGTTTTCCTACATTGTGTATGTGACCCAGGAAAAAATATGGAAATATCTCTCAACATTATAAAATCCCAACTGAGCACACACTTTCACATGTGAGTAGTCCCAGTGAAACCAATGGCTTTAATTGTGTAAAGCTCATCGTGCTGTTAAACATTTGCCAGATCAGGACCTCATTTAGGTTAAATTTAAAGGAAAAATACAAGAGGTTCAAAGGGAGCAATTAATCATTTCAGTGGGAGGATTGCATGGGAGGTCTGAGCAGTGATTTCCTGCAGCTGATTAAAAAAATAAAAATGATTCTTTGCATATGAAATAAACATGGCAGCCCTCCACAGAAAACATACCTTACACAGAAGAGATAGTTTAGTGCCCTGGCTAATAGCCCTGCTTCTCTTGGAAAAAAAAAAGAAATATTGTCTTATCCAATATAATTTTTCATTTTAATACACATTTCATAGAGAATTGATTACTACACAGATAGGTATCAGTATGTGGGAAAGCAGCGCAAATGGGAATCACAGATCTTTCATGGAAGTCAAACATGAGAATCACCCTTTTTCCAGCAGAGAGGCCTATTGCAAGACTAGAACCTTGAATTTATGGTAGGCCTTTGAGAAGGACTCCAGAAATCACTTCAGACCAATAACAAAAGTGTCACAGATGACAGCTAATGACCTTCAGATAAGCATAAATTACACAGGACTTTGGAAACTATTTAACAGAAAACTACTTTCCACGACAGTCACACATCAATTAAACAAATGACTGAGTCTGGCCAAAAAATAAAAATAAAAATAAATCATTTTTATGAGGTAGGACTTACATTTGGGTGAAGATTAGTCTGAGTTTTTGTAATTTCCAGTACAAGTGATATAGTGCTTTTGTGGAAGATATTTTAGCTGCAAAAATGGCTGTATCCATTTTGCTCAAAGCAGTAGTTTGAAATTTGATGGGGAAAAGCAATTCTTCCAATATTTAAATTAAATGGAATTCTATGTGAGAAAATGTAATTACAATTGTCTTAATAAGCCTGCTGTTATTGGCAATTATTTCAGCAACATTAAACAGTAAGGGACCACTCTTGTCAATGGAAGACTCCCAATTAGAGCTGGGAACATTTTTCAGCCTTTTTTTATTAAAGATGAAGATTTGGTGACACTGAAATATATGAATTCATGTCAATTTTGCCAAACTGTTTAAAAAAAATGTTTCCAAAAGTCAGAAATGTTTTAACATTTTTCAAACCAAAATACTATATTTCATTTCTCTGGTTTTGTGATACAGCAGAACCAGGGAGAGGGGAGATATATAAGCCCTAGGCTAATTAAGGCGTGGATACCTATAGACTAGGGAGGGTTACTGCAGGTTAATTGGAGCACATGTAGCCAATTAAGGCCCTGTCAGGATCTCATAAAAAAAACCCTGCTTCAGGCAGACAGGGTAGAGTGAGAAAGAAGAGAGGACTGGAGTTTGGAGGTGTGTTGCTGAGAATTGAAAAACCTGAGAAAGGAAGGAACAGACACACACACACACACACACACACACTCTCTCTCTCTCTCTCTCTCTCCCCCCCCCCTGTATTAAGGACTGAGGGTAACCTTACCCAAGGAGGAAGAGGATAAGAAATCTGCAGGAGTTGAGAGGGGCTGGGGCTCAGAGTGAGGAGCAAACTGAGACCCCCTTCCCTTCTCTACCAACTTCCTGGGCCACTAGTGGGACCTGTGGTGCCACAAGAGCTGGGACAAGTGGTGGCATCATAGCCCCACCACCAAGAAAAGTGTGGGACCCACCATACCGACATTAGCCATTTTTTCAGTTTGAAGAACTTTGTTTAATATAAATTTGAAGGAAATGTCTAACCAATGAACATAAAATGTTCAACATTGAAAATGTTTATTCAGCTCCAAACAAAACTTTGATTCTCCAAGAATTTTAATAAAAATCAATTTGGGGTCAATCCAATAAGATTCCACCCCCACTCCCCCTTTTTTCAGGATTGTCAGCAAACTAAAAAAACCCCACTATTTACACAGTTCCCTTAATGTCAAGGGGCTTTGGATAGAATCCTAAGAGCCCTACATCCATGACTGTAAGTAGCTCCTATACTCCATTGCATGCCATAAAACAGAGCTTTATGGCAGATCAGCCTGCTGGGACATGAGATAGATTTGTGAACTGGAATGTGGGGACTGGCCAATAGGTCTGTATATTCCATGAAACCACTTGACAAATCTTGTATGAGAGGAAGCATCTGCTACTCTGAGACCATGTTCTTATACATTATAATCAGGACTTCTAGCTGGACACCATTACTGTACAAGAGTCTCTGCCTTTCACATGAACTCCAATGGTGATTCATATTTGCTATTTCTTAGCAGGAGATCCTGTCCGATGAAGCACCAGTATCAGCAAGACAGAGCACTCACAGGAGAAGGATACTGTTAACATATATAGTTATAGTCTACTTCCTTTTCCTCACTCTTTATTTTTGGAGCAGTGCGAAGGGGTCTGCTCCCTATAGATACTATGTAGGCAGTAGGGCAAGGAAGTGATAGGCATTTCTGTCTTGCCCCCTGTTGACAGCCATCCCTGCCCTTCAGCGTCTGTCCCCTTCTGTGACTTGTCCCTCAGTTAGGATTTGGAAACTGTCATTTAAGGTCTCTGGTATCATGGATAGGCTTTTTGTCTCCAGTTCCATCAGGGGCTGGGTAAGGGAGCCCAGGCCCACCCTCTCCACTGGATTCTAAGCCTGGGCCCAAAGATAGGTGGCTAAGTCCTGCACGCTGGAATGCTATGTGGCTGTGTCCCTGGATCATTTCCTACCAGCCTCCCCACACAAGAGGGAACAGCAAAGACATGTAAACAAAATAAGTCAAAGAATGTGTCTGTGACCTTGCAAACACCCAAAGTCCTTTCCCCTCGACTGGTCAGTCAGAGGATCCATAGTCGGGGGCAGCTGAGCCCCCCCATAGTGTTTGTCTTACAGCACTTCAGAGGATAGGCCTACTCACCTCCACTGCCTGCCTGCACATGAGCTACTCTGCTCTCCTTTTAAGTTCCTCCTCCAGCCAGTACATGCATTGGAGGTGGTGCTGCCTGGCTCCAGAACAGCTCCTTAACCCCTTTTCCAATGTGGAGTTTATACACAGGCAGAGACTGTATTTTACTGTGTGTTTGCCCAACATCTAGCACAATGGGACTCCAATGTTGTCTGGGACCTCAAGACACCATCATACTGCAAAATAATAAGAGACATTGAACTAGAGATAGGTATTTCTAAAAATTGTTTTGAAAAATAATATACAGTACTAGATATTTAATGATGGAATTACTGCAAATACTGCAGTTTTCCTTTAAAAGAGCTACCATCCCCATTTCTAATCTGAGATACCTTTCCTAATTTATTTGCAAGTTTGACCACCTAGTCATTCAGTACTTTAAAAAACTATACATGCAAAGCATGTATATAGTGGCTAACAAAGTACCATGGCATTTCCCAAGTTAGTGGACTAACATCAGAAATATGGCTCAAATGCCCAAATATATTCTGCTCTGTGAACAGCTTCACTGTGATTTAAACCTCAGTACAAGGTATAGTGGTCTCAAGAGTGCTTGCTGGTTGTTTATCTTCCCCAGTTATATTGCTTTCTCTTCCAAGTGTCCCTACCTATTTTTCTTCTGTCGTCTTTTCCTATTCTCTGCCAAACCTCCACAATCCATTAGCTACTATTTTCTCTTTTCCTGGTTTCTCCTGGGTTGCCCTGAGACTGCTCTTTTTCAAGGGCTTTCATTGTTTCTGACACATCATACTTCCTTGTGCTGCTGACTCTGCTTATCAAGTGTTTTGGATCTTCTCCCACCCTGTGATCCTTTGAAATACAAAAATTGCAATTTCTGTTCCATGCTGGAGCTGTACTCTCTCATCTGCCATGTTAACTCCCAGTATTAACAGGAACAAGCAAGTGCATGCTTCACTATTGTGGGGTACATAGGAATGGCCATACTGGGTCAGACCAAAGGTCCATCTGACAGTGGCCAATGCCAAGTGCCCCAAAGGGAATGAACAGACAGGTTATCATCAAGTGATCCATGCCCTATCACCCAATCCCAGCTTCTGGCAAACAGAGGCTAGGGACACCCTTCCTGGCTAATAGCCTTGATGGACCTATCTTCCATGAATCTATCTAGCTCCCTTTTGAACCCCATTATAATATTGGCCTTCACAACACCCTCTGGCAAGGAGTTCCAGAGGATGACAGTGCATTGCGTGAAAAAATACTTGTTTGTTTTTAAACCGGCTACCTATTAATTTAATTTGGTGGCCCCTTGTTCTTGTATTATGAGTAGGAGTAAATAACACTTCTTTATTTACTTTCTCCCCACCACTCATGCTTTTATAGACCTCTATCATATCCCCCCTTAGTCGCCTCTTTTCCAAGCTGTAAAGTCCCAGTCAAGTAGCGACACAAGTTTCATAATACTGCTGAGTGGATACTATAATGGGCTGTCATTAGAAAACCCACTATCCTTGAGTATCTGCCATAGATTTAAAGTCATGATAGAAGGCATACTCAGTGGGTTTGGCTTCTATTGATCAAGATTTGTTTGTTTTTCTTTTATTAACTTTATTTTCTCTGTTTAGTTGTCAACACATTTCTGGAAGCATCAGTGATCATTTTATGTAACAACCTAGCATAGTTTATGTAATGAATAGTTTATTTAAATAAGGGATAGTTGAAATGGCTATAGAAATACAGTAAATAAATGAACATGGAGAACTAGAACCTGTTCCTTATCACACAGACACCTGGGTTTACAGCTGTGCTCCAGAGCACAGCAGAGACTTGGAACTGGGTCTCTCTTACTGTGCATGAGTGTGTTAAGTGCGGTGCTATTGGATATTCCTGGGAGGGGCTCTCTCATTGGCTCGTGTTGAAGGTGTTCCACTTTGTATAAACAAACATACATTTAGTGAAGCAGGGACTGGAGACCAGATGTTCCCAACTGCCACCAGGTGAATGCCCTAACAGCTGGGCTGCAGAGTCATTCTCTCTGGCTTAATGTGTAAAAGATTTGAGCAGTCAAAGTGATGCAGCTTCAACAGGATGGGGGGAGAGGAGGAGAGAGCGCGCACAGTATGCAATAGCATGGTGGTTAGGGAATTCACGAGGGGGGACACTTGTGTTCAAGTCCCTCCTCTAGAGTAAGGATTCAAACTTATGTCTCCTACATACCAGGTAGATATCCCAACCATGAGGCTAATAGGCTTAAGATGGTAGCACCAGTGCTCTCTTGATGTTGTGAATGATGCCTAAATCCCTTGTAAGTCTAGCCTAAAATGAAAAATTTCCAAGATAAACTTTGTTTGACTGAAACAATTTGCCAAAAAAGTCAAAAGCATTCGAAGTGTTACATCAATCTGAATCTGCATTTTTTTTTTCCTGTGGAAAAAAGTTTTGTCCAGCCCTATTTAGATGGTTGTGTCTACTTATGCTTTGACATGAATGTCTTGGTAGTTTTCAAATATTTCAGTTTGTAACCAATGCCGTAGATTTTTCTGTTAATATAGTTTTCCCTGAGAACAGATTTGGAAGCAGTTCTCATGACCACAAGATAACTCCCGCCCATTTACGTGAGCTCAGCAATAGATCAAAAGTCAATTACAGCAGATGCTGTAGGAAGTGTACACATGTTCTTCTGGGTACTATTAAGTTTACAGTGTAATGGAATTGCTCATGACAGATAATGGATTTCAACTCATTAAATAGATTTCTGGAAAAAATACAGTGGAGTTTCACAGGACAGTTGTTCATCACCTCTCAGCTCAGCATAGAGTGAAACCATTAGAAAGTCTGGGAAATTTACCCCCAAAGTTCTTGTATTTAATTACCCAGTTTTCTTGTATATCAGTGACAGCTCAGGGGCAAAGACCTTCTCCTCTTACTCCTGTGGCTGCACAACAGCCTTGGCCGTAGAGCACCTGTTAGACTGATTTAAGTTCTTTCTTCTGGACACAGTCTTCCTCTCAGCTGTTCCTATTCAGAAAAACAAAACACAGCCTTCACCTAGATGCAGGCTCTTAGAGACAGACATAAGGGGGAAAACACCAAAGAAAACAGCAAGAGTTTTACAGGGGGACACACCACATTTTTTTTCCCTTGGCAGTGCAACTTCAGAATCTAACAGAACAAAAGTGTCAATACTGGTACCAGCTTCTCAGAGTATCTTATATAAACAAACAAAAATCCATTCTGATCTCTGAAGTTTTGATAAAAAAGGAAGTTCTTAAAGGCAAACTGCAGCTTTGTGAATAGAGTGACTTATATATGTGGATGGGAAATGTGTCTCTGGGAAATAGTTTTCTAAACTTTTTGCCATTTAATGACTGAGTTTGCACTAGAAGTTATTTTATTTACTGTCATTCTAATAGGTTAAGTGTTGTCAGCTGAGTACCTGTTAGTTGACCTGAAATATTTAGGAAATCATTTTTAGCTTACGAAATTAATATATCAATAGATACTTCCTGTGTCAATGCACATTATGGCCCTAACTCTGAACTATTTCAGCAGGGTTTAGGGCACCTCTATGCCACTGGAGGATTTCCCTACAAAAGGGACATTCTCTGACCAGTGAAGAAACTCCTATTGACTTCAGTGGCAGCTACATTAAGTCCTTCACTTTGCCCAAAATTGACATATTGGGGGCAAGGATCTGACTTAGTTTTAGCATCTCAAAATCAGTTAGCAGCTACTGTTTGAATAAATTATTGGTGTCTTTCATAAATGTCTCTGAATTTGACAGCAAGATGTATGATCCTGATCATCTGACTGCTTCTGTTTAAGTCATAAAGGGAATTAGATGTTTGTTGTTCAATAAATAAATGGTACAAAGTTAAAATTAGTCAGTTAGTTTCAGGACTGGGATGTGGGCAATCTAGTCTAGTGGCTGGAGACAAAATGAGAAGGGACCAGGAACCAGAGCAAAGGGTGAGAGCTATAGTCCAGATCCAGGGCCAGGAATTGGCAACAAGGGTCAGACGCAGAATGACCTGGATAGAAGCAGAGACTCAGCCTGGGGCAAGGGCTTGGGGCTTGGTCAGAGCAAGGCTAGAAACAAGGCAGGAGCAAGGCAAGTACAGGGGTGATGGCAGCTTCATGCAAAAACACTGAGCAACTTAAGGACATGCATCCTGGCTCCTTTCAACTGACCAATTAGTTTTCCTGGAGGCTGAAGTCACTAAGTCAAGGCTCAGCTATAGGCCCTTCTTTTGAGGGTTAGGAACTGGTGGATGTTCATTATCATTCTGGGGACTGAATTACATCTTGGGTTCCTGGAAACATTGGCTTAAATTTTCAAGAGGAATAGATTTTGGATGCCTGAACAGTTAGGTGCCTAACTTGAGACACTAAAGAGTCCCAGCTTTTAGAAAGTGCTAAGCACCACTCTCTGAATATAATGCTCCTCTAAACTGTTTCACAAGTCTCCCCATTTTTGGCTGCCCTCAAAAATACTAGTCACTTCTGAAAATTGTACATAAACAAGCCTCACTTTAGTGCTGGTGAGGCGGAGTGCAAGAAAGTCTGTCAGGAAAAAAATAGATATCTTGCTGACTGGAGAGGAGGCAGCCTGTTTTTTGTAAAAAGCAACAGAGGGTCCTGTGGTGCCTTTAAGACTAACAGAAGTCTTGCATCTGAAGAAGTGAGGTTCTTGCCCACGAAAGCTTATGCTTCCAATACTTCTGTTAGTCTTAAAGGCGCCACAGGACCCTCTGTTGCTTTTTATAGATTCAGACCTCTGGTTTTTGTAAGTCATTCCTTACCCATCCTCTTGGAAAGGATTGGTAAAATAATGGCTAATGGATACTGTTATGTCTTTAATCATGAGAGTTTATCATTATATTAATAAACACACTGGAAGAGATATATAGCCACTTTGTACCAGTTGAGCCAGTGTAAAGTTACCTGATGTGGGCACCCCTTGGTGTAGGGCAGGCACAGAACTCTGCCTTCTCTCCCACATTCCTGCAGTAGCTTCCAATATGTTCCAGAGTATTTCTATACCTTGATATTCCCTGTTGTCCCAGTGCTTAAAGAGCTCTGGCAGCAGCGATATCAGTTAAAGCAGCCTTCAATTTGCTCTAACCTGTCCTGGGGAAGCTAGCCCTGGCATAAGTTCTTTCTGTCAGTGCATGGGTGCAGGGATGAATTCCCTCTCTCATCACCCCTGCCAGACCCAATGCAACGCATTTGTTGTAAAGGATATACTCTGCTACCAGCACTGGAGGAACTGCTACTCCCAAGACAGCAAAATATGCTGGGGATAACAAAGCCGCAATACCATCTAGTGAAGGGAACTGTAGCATCACATTTTAGAAGTATAAAAAGCTAGCTGAACATTCAAGACCCACCAGAGATGAAATTGAGATTTTCACCCTGCACTGTGAGGCTATTCAAGAAACTTGGTAACCACAATTTGAGACCTAAAATCCCTTCAAACTGGTTAAGAGATAGGAAGCAAAAGGCAATGATGACCAAATATTAATGTAATTTATTAATTAAATTGTTGTGATTAATGTATTACATTTACAATTTGGTTTGAATTCAATAGTGGCCAAAGAGCAAGTGGCCAGTTCTCACTAAAGTCAATGGGAGGAGAGGGCACTCAACACCTGGTAGGATCAAGGTCCATATGCTCTCTTTTGGAGTGCATACTTGGGATTTTTTTTTTTTAAGTTTCAGAAATGACAGCAAACAAACAAAATCAGTTATTCACCCAGCTCTAATAGAAATTTCTATGTTCCTAAATTTGTTTTGGCACTCTAATCCCAGAATTTGAAGCAGCATAAGACAGAAGTAACAAATAAAACAGGAGAAACTGAAGAAATTGCTGTTGAAGTAATCCATAATTCATATGCTAAAGATGGCAGTTTTATATCTAGAAGTAAGCTTTGAAGAAACTCCTGCATAACTTATATCTCATGTAAAAAAGGGCAGAAGTCAGGCTAACAGCAATTTGAATTAACAAGGCAAAATAACTAATTGTGTAGAGAAGGGCTGGGTTCTGATAACCTTGTCGCTTTAGCACTGAGTGCTGCCCTACTCAACATCAATTATAATCCCTTTCTAAAACAAACACTGGAGAAAGATGAAAGCTCTATCTGTAAAGGTTTAGAAAATAACAATGCAGGCCCAGAGACACAGATATTATTATAAAAGAGGCCTTATACAGTGGGAATAATATAAACAAAAGAGATTAAGTGTTTACAATGGTTCTTTGAGGGAAAGCAATGATCCTCTTGTTGGCACTACATGAAAATGATTTTAATCACTCTAATGGGGGAGATGGATGCTTTGTGAAAGAAAAATTCCATAAATGTACTTTTAGAAGGTAAATTGTTCTCCCTCACTTTCTTTCCTGAGTAGAAAGACTCTGTTTAAATATTTGATGGGGGAAAAGGAACAATTTATGCAATATAGTATGGAGATTTCAAACAATTTCATGTTGTTGAAAGAAGGGGGAAGAATAGAAACATGCTAAAGCAGAACTACTTTTTTAAAAATAAAACGGAGGGTAAAATACAGAGAGCAAGTTCTTCTAAATCTTTGAACCATTAAGGTGAATTTTTTTAAAGTAATTTCATGCAAAAGTATTTTCTCCCAGAATTCAGATAATTGGCTTCATGTGTAAATGCTCAATGGTGTCTAGGTCTTTGCTTTTCTGTCTGAAATCTGACAAAGTAGAAAAGGGTTCATGTTGTGACTCACCACACCACACAAGAGTCAGGTGTTTGCCAATGGTAACCCTTTTCCACAAGGAGTGAATGAAAGTGAGAAATGAAAGTATGGAAGATCGGATTGACCCTCTTCAGGATCTGACCTTCCCTTTCCTATGGATTCACAGGAGAGGATCAGGCCCTAAAATGAGGCAGATTCATGTGTTTCTTTTAGGGGATGGCTACACTTGCAGATGTAGAGTGCTGTAAGTTAAAACCACCTTTGGAGAGCGCAGTAAGGAAAGCACTGCAATCTGTCCACACTGACGGCTGCAAGCGCATTGTCATGGCCACATTTGTGGCACTTGCAGCGGCATTGGGAGTGGTGCATTATGGGCAGCTATCCCACAGAGCACCTCTTCCCATTCCAGCACTGTGGCTTTTGGGAAGGGGGCGGGGCATGCAGGGCATTCTGGGACGTGTCCCAATGCCCCGTAATGCAGCGGTTTGCATCCCAGCAATCCCTGTGCTTCCGTCCACATTTGGCGCCATCTTTCAACGTTTTTTGTGCTGCGTGCTCTGTCTTCCCTTTCGGTCTGCAGGAACGGAGCCCAGACTGCTGAGGAGTATGCTGACAAGTCTCTCCAGCCCGTCACGTTTGGCAGTCAAGTTACTTCTTAAGATCCAAACTGACAGTGAGGACTCCGACGATGATATTGACTTGAGTAACACATACAACACAAGATTGCTTGTGGCATTCACGGACATGCTCACCACCGTGGAATGCTGCTTTTGGACTCGGGAAACAAGCACTGAGTGGTGGGATCACATCACACAGAGAGCCTTGAGAGCAGCAAGGAGCGGTTCAACAGGCTGAGCCGGTGCAGAATGACTATGGAGTGTGCTTTTGGCCATTTAAAGGGCCGCTGTCGCTCTCTGTATGGGAAGCTGGACCGGGCCGATGACAGCATCCCTGCGGTTATATCCATGTGCTGTGCCCTCCATAATATTTGTGAACGGAAGGGTGAAAGATTCACTCAGGCATGGAACTTGGAGGTTCAACACCTGGAGGCTGAATTTGAACAGCCAGAGAGCAGGACTATTAGAGGTGCCCAGCAAGGGGCTGCAGGTATTAGGGATGCCTTGAGGGAGCAATCTGAGGCTGAAAGCCACCAGTAATGTCTGGTGCCCTGAACAGGAGTGAAGTGCAGTGGTTCCAATGTTAGTAGGAATCTGTGTTTGCTACACTGACTTGCAGTGCCTGTTGCTTTCCTGGACTAAGGTATCTTTTATTTTATGCAATAATAAAGTATGTTTTCAAAGCCAAAAAATCCAATTATTGAAAAGAAGATTCATTTATTGAAAAGAAACACAACTGCTTGGGAAATAGAAAGGGCAACGGGGTGGGGTGGGGAATGGTACAATCACAGATTTGCGTATGTCCTGTTATCATACTCAGCCTTCCTGTCTGGAGTGCTGTGCAATGAGTGCTGTACTTCAGGATGGCTATACTGCATGGTGATGGAGGTTGAGTGCAGTGGGTAAGGGTCGTAGTTTGCAGGGCTGGGTGGTGAAGCTACAGGTGTTGGAAGCAGCTGGTGGCAATAAGAATCCGGATGTTGGGGAAAGTGGGTTGGAGGTGACATTGGGGCACAAGGGAAAGAGTTTTGGGACAAGGGCTGCAGGAGAGGGCGGGCGCAGTAGTGCTCCACCTGCCTGGCTACGAGTGCCTGGATCGAGTCCACTTGGCGCTCCATGATGCTTATCAGCTGATCCGTGCTTTGCTGCCGGAGCTCCGCGCTTTTGTGCTGGTGATCTGCATTCTGCTGGCAGATCCTCCTTTCATTCTCCCTCCACTCCCGCACTTTTAGATTCTCGTTAAGGGACTGCTGCATTACTTCATGCAGCATGTCTTCTTTGCTTCTACATGTCCTCTTCCTAATTCTTTGCAGTCTTTCGGCTGGTGATAATACAAATGGCTGAGATCTCAATGTTGCATCTGTAAAGGCAAAATGCAACACTTAACAGAGGCAGCATTGTTCACATCAGACAGAGCAATGATTCTCCCGTACTTAAGGGCAAGCACACTCTACACAATAGCATAATTTGCCCGTCCCAAAGCGAGCGCACATAACCCACGGGAGCGCCAAAATGGTGAGTAAGCACAGGGTCAAGGGGGACTGATTGTTTCATGGCTGTACTGTCCTCTGGGTTTTTTTGTCTTGGGGAGAGCCAACAGCTTCAGGGGGCCCCTATACTGAATACTGTCCCTACATTTTCCACAGGAGTTCATCCTGGAAGATATCTCACTGCTGAGGGTGACCTGGGAAGCAAGGGAGGGTCTTCTACTACAATGCGGCATCTGCCCTGGCCCATATGCAGCTTGCCTGTGTGCAGCAATAGTCTCCCCCACCCCTCACGGCACAGTAGCACAGACATGTTAGCCTGACTAGGACAAGGACCACAGTGGCTCTCCCAAGAAACCTGTGCAAGCGCATTGCCCAAGTTCTGGATGAGACCTTTGAAGAGATCACTGAGGCAGATTACTGCAATGTGAGGTAGCACTTCAACACCCTATTCCGCATCTAAGCATGAATGTAGCCTTAACCCTCCTCACCCCAAGAGCCAGCACCGAATAACTTCCTTCCCAAAATAAAAGCCGTTTACCGGGCACCTCCTCTGGTGTTTGTCCTTCCCCAAGCACCGGCCACCACAACTGCCTACCTTCCTCCTGGCTGGAAAACAGCCCCTGGCTGCATGCATCTAGAGATTCCGTGGTGTCTTCCTTCTCCTCAGCACCCTCACTCCTGCTTTCCTCCTCCTCCTCCTCTTGCCTTGTTGGACTGGGCTTTGAAGTGTCCATGGTGGTACTCGGAGTGGAGGTGGGGTCGCCCCCAAGTATCGCATCCAGCTCTTTGTAGAAACGGCAGATCGCGGGGGGCAGCACCAGAGTGGCGGTTTGCCTCGTGGGCTTTGCGGTAGGCATTCCGCAGCTCCTTCACTTTAACCCTGCTCTGCAGTGTATCCCGGTCATGGCCCCTTTCCATTGTGTCCCTTGATATCTACCCGAAAGTTATGTAATTCCTATGGCTGGAGCACAGCTGGGACTGGACAGCTTCCTCTCTATTTCCCCCTCCCCCCAAACACTAATGAGGTCCAGCACTACGCCATTGCTCCATACTGGGGATCGCCTCGTGCGTGGAGGCATGGTCACCTGGAAAGATTCGCTGATAGCACTCCATGCCTGGCTGAACAAACAGGAAGGGGATTTTCAAAATTCCCAGAGAATTTAAAGGGCAGGTCTGATGGAAGGTCACCTGAGGGCAGGGCAGTAGAGTTCAAAGTGATGACCAGAGTGGCTAGAACAGGCATTGTGGGACACTTCTGGAGGCCGATCAGAGCGCATTAACAGACCAGGGCGTCCGCACTGGCACCACGGCGCTCCAGCGGAGGCGCATCAAACATTATTCCACTCACTGAGGTGGATTACCAGGAGCGCTCTAGCCACAGAGTCAGAGTGCTCTACGTGCCTTGCCAGTGTGGACGCGTCGTGAGTTAGAGCGCACTGGCCTGCTTTAATGCACTCTAACTCGCAAGTGTAGCCATGCCCTTAGTTTCCTATTTCCTGAATATATGCAGAAATTTCTATTTCATACAGAATAGAAGATAAGATTCTAAGTTTGGAAAGATCTACTGTTTCAATGAACCAACGCCATTCAAAAGGTCATTTAGAGAGTCTTGCGAGAAGTTAGTCACTCATCTAATAAAACAATGTTTTATTAGTAGATTTTGCATCTAGTAGCACAAAAAAGAAAAGAACCACATGCAATACAGGGGGCTCCACTCAGTCCAGGCACATGTGGCTACAACCCAACTGAGTTGCACTTGAATGCCAGCCCTGAATTTGGCCCATGCAGTGTTTTGCTAAATAGACTTCATGTTAGTGCCTTAAAGGGGATTTAAAAAACTTATAACCTGCCAAAATGTCACCAGATACATAAAACAGAGTATAATGCTGGCCTTGAATGTCAAAATTCTGTAACCATATTGAATTGAATGGAGTTGCAAAGATATAACCTGTGGTAGAATTTTGCCTGTGCTGTTATAGGTGTCAGTTATCAATGTCTGCATACGTCTTGTGAGTCAAATAAGAACCTGACACAAACCCCAATGCACAAAAGGAGACTTCCCAGTCACCTCAATATAGTTTTAGAGCAATTGTGTTTATCTGTCATTTCAAGAAACTTTCCTTGTGCATTTTACAGCTTACTTGGTACAATTGAAAAGATTTTAAAGTTTGCATTTTTATATATGAACAGTGATTTTTGCCCTGGACTTTTACCCTTTAAAACAAAACAAAAACAGAACCATAGGTCCATTTCTTCTCCTAGCAGGGCCGGCACCAGTGCAGGAAGCAGGTGCTTGGGGCGGCCAATGGAAAGGGGTGGCACGTCCAGGTCTTCAGCGGCAATTCGGCAGTGGGTACCTCAGTCCCTCTCGGAGGGAAGGACCGGTCACCGAATTGCCAAAACGGCGGCTGTAGAGCTGCCACTGAAGTGCCGCCAATCGTGGCTTTAACTTTTTTTTTTTTTTTTGGCTGCTTGGGGTGGCAAAAAACCTGGAGCCCTGTCTCCTAGGCACTACCAGTGCTAGTAAAACAACTATTTTATTTCTGCTCCAGTCCTTCTTCTTAAAAATCTGTCACTTATTGCAGGGGTGGTCAAACTACAGCCCCTCAGGGCTTTGGATCCGGCCCGCGGGATTGCCATCCCTGTGGCACCGTGGGCCCCACGCCGCTCCGGGAAGGGGCTGGCATCACGTCCCTGTGGCCCCTGGGGGAGGGAGGGCAGAGGGCTGCACATGCTGCCCTTGCCTGTAGGTACCTCCCCCGAAGTTCACATTGGCCGGGAACGGGGAAGCACAGCCAATGGGAGCGTCGGGGGAGGTACCCACGGGCCAGGGCAGCACACGGAGCCCTCTGCCTCTTCCCCCTCCCCCCACCCCCAGGCCACGGGGATGTGGTGCCAGCTGCTTCCCGGAGCGGTGCTGGGCCAAGGCAAGCAGGCAGGGAGCCTACCCTGGCCAAGGTGTGCACCGCTGCCACCCCAGAGCCCATCCAGGTAAGCGGTGCTGGGTTGGAGCCTGCACCCCAAACTCCCCCTGCACCCCAACTTCCTGCCCTGAGCCCCCTGCCTGCACCCTTGCCGCATCGCTCCCGCACCCCAACCCCCAGCCCTACATTCATGGCCCTGCATGCAATTTCCCCACCCAGATGTGGTCCTCGGGCCAAAAAGTTTGCCCACCCTGACTTATTGAGATGAATCTGCATCGGACCTTTAATTCTGTTCACAGAAGATGAGAAGAGGCTTTCTACATGACATAAGTTGCGATCCTTTTTTTTTTTTTAATGTAAATATCCTGCTTGTGTTTAGGCTTGGACAGTGCCTAGTACACGGTGAGCACTTCCAGAATCTAGTAGTAATGCTGCTCACCCTGCTACTATGATGACAGGTGTTAAGAAAGTCTCTATCCAGATAGAAAGCAAAGTATTTTTCACTAAAATATTTTCCACTTCTAGTTATTTATGTCACCTGTGGAACCTGTCATCTTGCAACATCCCTGCATAGCAGCAAGTGCACATTCACAAGGCCTCTTTTCCATGAGGCCATTTATTCAAAACGTACTTCCCAATCATTAGTTGTTAGTCACTGAAGGTGAAATTCATCTGGGAATGGAGAGCCAGTGCAAAGCCCTCTGTATTGCATATGACCCTCAGAGAGGCCAAGGAAGCTCCTCAGCTGTCTCATTATGGCAGCTTTAGAGATCACATTGTGAGATATCCCTGAGTTACCTCAAAGCCTGATAAATCATCCCTGAGCAAGAGGATGTGATGAGTCAGAGGCAATTACTGTGATAGGCCTCATACCATACAACCAGGGTTCATGCCAACCCAATCCCAAGACATGTATATAGGCTCCTGAGGGAAGCAGTCTCTCCAGTCTGCTGAGTGTCACTACCTGGCCAGGAAATATTCCTGTTGTCTACTAGTTCTAGCTTGCTCTTATTGCTGCTCTAACCCATGCCTGTTTCTATACTAGCCAGCCCCCACTCCAGCCTGCATCTGCAACTGGTTGCCTGGCAATTCTGACACACACGAGTTATGCACAGGGCCTTTCACAGGGCCAAGGATGTGTCCCTTGGCTTTCAGAATGCCCTTCACTTACCCTTGCTAGTAGTACTTTTCCACATTGAATGGTGGGACATTTTCAGCCCATTAAGCCAAATTCACCATTTATGGGTGACTATGGAATATGGTCTTAAAAGACTACTTAGTTTAAATATCCTTAATGAAAAAAAAAACCTAAACCTATTGTAAACATATATACAGATGCACAAGTGCATTAGGGGATGAATACATTACAGACTCAGCACTGTAATCATCACTCCTCATAATTGCATTTTTTCTGCTTCTCACATGGTGTACACCTATGAAACTGGCAATACAGTGAGAGAGATTCAAAGCAAACACTTGCACCTTTGTTCCTCCTTGCTTCCCCATTGTCAGTGTACTCCTATTCAACAGTAGTAGCCTTAAGACTATTTCAGCCCTTTTCACAGGTACCCACTCAGAATATAATCATATGAGAAACCACTCAGGTGGAATGTCAATTTATCACCATTGGAAACAAAACCAAAGAAGTAGCCTGTCAGGGATAGCAAAATAATAGAGTTAAGTGTTCTAAAGATGCAATTCAACCCATCAGTAGTGAGTTACGGGGATGCGGTGGGGAGGGGGGGGGGATGAGACGGATGTTGAATAGAGTGTTGTCAGAGTTCATAAATGCAGATTTTTCTTTAAAATTTGTATATTGGGAGAATTCAGGGCTTTATTCTCATTTACACCCTTTGCTCTGGTAGTGCTAGAGGGACCTTAAAGTGGGAATACATTACGTTTACACACACTTTAATTCCTCTTCACACAGCGGGAATGCAGTATTTTGCCCTGAAGGCCTTCATCGTTCAATGGCTGTAAAAGTGACACTTGCTGCAAAATGATCTACTATTAGTATAATACACTGAAAGGTATCACTTGCACTAACATACCTTATTTACCTGAGGGGAGAGGTAGATTTTTGGAGAGTAAGGCTTGGTAAATAGGGAAGCAGAAAACAAGAATATATATTTTTAGAGAGAGACCATACGTGGAGCAGCTGCAACACACATTTTTATGCTTGCAACTAGGCCTAACACAGGTTGTTGTTTGTTTTAACTCAGATTTCAAATTCCAGCTGCTTGTCAAGATGCTGACAGGTAACTGAAATATGAGTAAAAATCCCTGCTTCATATTTTGGCTTTTGCTGATAAAGGTCAATATTGCTCTACTCAAGAAGATCCATTAAAGCACTTTCTTATAATGTTTTATTTATTGACGGGCATTTTAATATAAAATTTGTTTGTATTTTTAGTTTGTGGAAAAGATAAGTCTTTCACATTCACACACGGGGCATCAGAAAAAAAATACACATGACCGATGAGGTAATACATTGTACAGAATGTTAGTTACATGTCCAAAGTTCTCATGACTGTTCAGCAAGATGTCAAGAGCAAACTCACTGTGCTTCATCCTGACCTGTTAGTACATTTGGAAAGTGACTCTGAACAGAGGACTCTATTTGACTTAGGTTGCTCTAACAGCATATTTGACTGTTTATCCTGAAAAAGTTCTGCATCCATACCTAGTGATCTCACTGCTCTGGTTTTAGAGTCCATCTCTATGGATTCACATCACAGTAAAATTAAAACAGAATATATTTACTTAAACATCACCTTTCATGGGAGGATAGCAAAGCATATTACAAACATTAGGGTTCAATTTGCCCAGGGCATAAGGCCCTTCCACACTACTTAAGCTCCACTTCACTTTTTCAGACCCATTATTTTCCTTTAAGGCTGTGTCAGGAAGTGTCAAGATTCTTTTCAAAGTTTTGTCTCTCTTATGTACAGAGAATTTCCTACTATTACTATCAATGAGCAAGGATGTTTCTTTTCCCTCTGTTTCATTATCCTTAAAAATAAAGTCACAGGTGGCTTACTTTAAAGAATTTCCTTTCAGAAGTGATTGTTAGAAGGTGAAAACAGGCTCCCTGCATGACCCCTCTGGCCAGCCTTTTGGTCTGAAAAAATAGACTGTTTGGCTTGGTTGCACATAACCCTTCTAATACTTTATTTTAAAGGTCAAAATTTGCATGCGCGCATGGAACACCTTTCCCACTCATTGGTTTCTGTCCACTCCTTAGTAAAACCAAAGGGTGTAAGTTCAAGCACCATGCAATTTCCATTGTTGGGCATTTTGTGTAGAACATTCCTATCCTATTCTTTCTAACTTCCTGTAAACAAAGACCCAGCATTTCCTTATTTCTGTCTCGTATGGCTAGAGAAGTAATTTTCACAGAGCTAGGGTAGCCTAATGTCCTTAAGTATGTGACTCTTTCTACTAATTCTGGAAGCCAAGAAACAATATGGAGGTTCAAAAAGATTACTGATGTAGAATCATAAAGCTCTTCTGAGACAGAGGCAGGTAGATCTGGACAGGCATCAGAGTCAACAATCTGATTGATTGGAGCCTGATTTTCAGAAGTGCTGAGCACATACAACTCCAGATGAAGTCAATGGGAACTACAGGTGCTCAGTATTGATGAAAAATATCAGGCACAGAGCATAAACAGAAGAATTGCTATTGTAAAAATGTTTTGTCATTATTGCAAGCATACAGGATTGGTGGACTGAGAAATACCACAGAATCAATTCAGAGTCTCATGAGTGGAATAATGTTTTCAAATGCTTACAAGTCAGTGTACCACAAAACAATGGACTCCTGACGTTCATGATCCTTAATAGGTTTAAGAAGAGGCACCTTAGAGACTAACAAATTTATTAGAGCATAAGCTTTCATGGACTACAGCCCACTTCTTCGGATGCATATAGAATGGAACATATATTGAGGAGATATATATACATACATACAGAGAGCATAAACAGGTGGGAGTTGTCTTACCAACTCTGAGAGGCCAATTAATTAAGAGAAAAAAAACTTTTGAAGTGATAATCAAGCTAGCCCAGTACAGACAGTTTGATAATAAGTGTGAGAATACTTACAAGGGGAGATAGAGTCAATGTTTGTAATGGCTCAGCCATTCCCAGTCCTTATTCAAACCGGAGTTGATTGTGTCTAGTTTGCATATCAATTCTAGCTCAGCAGTCTCTCTTTGGAGTCTGTTTTTGAAGTTTTTCTGTTGTAATATAGCCACCCGCAGGTCTGTCACTGAATGACCAGACAGGTTAAAGTGTTCTCCCACTGGTTTTTGAGTATTTTGATTACAAGATCTCTATCAAGCATTCTTAAAACTAAAATACCCACCTGCTGAAGTGAAAAAACAGATTGACAGATCCAGACGAGTACCCAGAAGTCACCTCCTACAAGACAGGCCCAACAAAGAAAATAACAGAACACCACTAGCTGTCACCTTCAGCCCCCAACTAAAACCTCTCCAGCGCATCATCAGAGATCTACAACCTATCCTGAAAGATGATCCTTTACTCTCACAGATCTGGGGAGACAGACCTGTCCTCGCTTACAGACAACCCCCCAACCTAAAGCAAATACTCACCAGCAACCACACATCACTGAACAAAACCACTAACCCAGGAACCTATCCTTGTAACAAACCCCGATGCCAACTCTGTCCACATATCTATTCAAGTGACATCATCATAGGACCTAATCACATCAGCCATACCATCAGGGGCTCGTTCACCTGCACATCTACCAATGTGATATATGCCATCATGTGCCAGCAATGCTCCTCTGCCATGTACATTGGCCAAACCGGACTGTCTCTACGCAAAAGAATTAATGGACACAAATCTGACATCAGGAATCAAAATACTCAAAAACCAGTGGGAGAACACTTTAACCTGTTTGGTCATTCAGTGACAGACCTGCGGGTGGCTATATTACAACAGAAAAACTTCAAAAACAGACTCCAACGAGAGACTGCTGAGCTAGAATTGATATGCAAACTAGACACAATCAACTCCGGTTTGAATAAGGACTGGGAATGGCTGAGCCATTACAAACATTGACTCTATCTCCCCTTGTAAGTATTCTCACACTTATTATCAAACTGTCTGTACTGGGCTAGCTTGATTATCACTTCAAAAGTTTTTTTTCTCTTAATTAATTGGCCTCTCAGAGTTGGTAAGACAACTCCCACCTGTTTATGCTCTCTGTATGTATGTATATATATCTCCTCAATATATGTTCCATTCTATATGCATCCGAAGAAGTGGGCTGTAGTCCACGAAAGCTTATGCTCTAATAAATTTGTTAGTCTCTAAGGTGCCACAAGTACTCCTGTTCTTCTTAATAGGTTTAGTACGCTATGAGCTACTCAGAGATTGGTAGATAACTGAAGATTCATAGTTTCCAAGGCCAGAAGAGGCCACTGTGACCATCTAATCTGACCCTGTATAACAGAGGCCATAGAGTTCCCCAAAATAATTCCCACACCACATCTTTTTAGAGATATAGCCAATCTTGATTTAAAATTTCAGTGATAGAGAATCTGTCACCAGCCTTGCTAAATTGGGACAAAGGTTAATTACCCTCACTGTCAAATTTATTCCTTATCTCCACTCTGAATTTGTCTAGCTTCAACTTCCATGCACTGGATCAAGTTATACCTTTGTAAGCAGAGTCAGGATGAACTCTACCCTGACATCTGGTGGTGAATTATGGCGAGTGTGGAAAAGAACTTCAGGGGCTGATCTTGTTTGCATAGGCACACCCACCCTGCCTAGCATGAGCCCAGGGCAGCCCAAAATGGTCACTTTGGCAGCTGTGGGATCCCCAGTTTCTCTGTTATTGGGGCAGGAGGAATAAAGTGTTGTTACCCTGATTATGTGAATCAAGGACAATGAAACGTTTTATGACAGAGGGTCTCACCATCACCTAAGTAGCACTCGCTAGACAAGGGACATGGATTCCAAAAGCCAGTGACTTGAGAGAGATTGGGGATAGGTATGTGTATGGGCCTCTTTTGAGGGCCTGGAACACCAATTGCACCTCCTCTCTCCACTGTTGAATAGCAGAGCTAATTTTGATTCCATTAGGAGTCTAGCTAGAGGCCGCTGAGCTGAATTCACTTTGGGCCAATGGTGCACCGGCACTGGGGCTCCCCTACTACAAGCTGAAATCACTAAAAGAGCTAAAATTACTGAGCTGAGATCACTGAGTGCTGTGTTAACTAGTGGGGGAGCCTGAAAATACATTGCTAAGCGACTGGCAGAGTGGAGCAGTTTGTGGGATGGTTGAAGCGGCCCACGGAACAGTGAGTGGAGCAGAGAGCAGCAGTTTGCGGGGGTGGCTGAAGTGGCTCACAGGACGGCTGGAAGAGCGGAGCAGAGCGTCTGGTAGGGCGGAGCCGTTTGTGGTGAAGGCTGCAGCAGAACTCCACGGAGAGGTGGGGCAGTCAGCCTCGGACCACGTAAGGGGCCCCTTAAAACCCCATGTGCCCCCCCCATTTCCACCCAGGCTGGGAGGGTAAAACTCTGCAGATAAACTTTTGAACTCTGGGGCGGCACTGACCAGGGATAGAGACTTTTGGGTTGTTGGACTTTGGGGTGATTGGAGTTAAGACCCTGAGGGGAACAGGACACTGCCAAACTTACTTGGAGGTGGGTCTTTTGCTCATGGTTTGTGTTATGAATCCTGTTTGTGGTGTTTTTCCCAATTTAATGCTGATGTCATTTACCCCATGTTATTAAACATTTTCTGCTACACTCAGACTCCGTGCTTGCGAGAGGGGAAGTATTGCCTCTTAGAGGCACCCAGGGGGTGGTATGTAATTGTCCCAGATCACTGGGTGGGGCTCGAGCCGGTTTTGCATTGTGTTATTGAAACGGACCCCCTAGATACTGAACCCGGCCCTTGTTGCTGCCAACTCAGATGGGCAGAAGGGTTACACCTTTCTCTGCTAGACTGATGATATTGCAGAGCGGATAGCTAGTCGGCCCAGGTCACAACCTTAAAGAAGTGTTAATTGTACCCATTCACTTGGGTGTGGATATCAAAGAGATATTAAGTGGGTTGGTAGACATAAGCTCATTCACTGGTGTTGATAAGAAATCAAGGAAAATGTTGAGAATGTTGTTTTCATCTGTCTGTATCCTGTACTTAATTAAATTTAAGGTCAAAGATGAGTATACACTGCATGAAACTAATGAATATTATCTGTATTGTCTTCATTTATCTATCCGTATTATAATGAATGGCCAGCATGTAAATCAGTGTAACTGGATTACTTGTGTATGCATGGGAAGAGCGGGTCATCGTTTGCCATAATGGGACGTCTATGGACACATTGTGCTGGGAACACCTGCCAAACTGTTTTCAGCTTGTCTTCCTATAGAGCAAGATCTATAAAATACTGGATCCTGGGGGCTATTCTTCATCTCTAGACTTCTTGGGTTCTGACAGGGAATCTTATGTGATTGGACAGAGTACCCCAAAACTATTTTGGGAAATCCTGAGGAACTTATGGAAAGCAAACAGACATTACATCTCTGCATCATTTGGACTACAACTCTGATTCACCTGTAATGTAGTTCATCTGCTTTAACCTCTCAATAACTTTTCTTTGCTAATAAGTCTATATTTTAGTTGCTAAAGGATTGGCAAAAGCAGGGGTCGGCAACCTTTCAGAAGTGGTGTGCCGAGTCTTCATTTATTCACTCTAATTTAAGGTTTCGCGTGCCAGTAATACCTTCTAAAAATGTTAAAATGCCTCTTTCTATAAGTCTATAATATATAACTAAACTATTGTTGTATGTAAAGTAAATAAGTCTTTTAAAATGTTTAAGAAGCTTCATTTAAAATTAAATTAAAATGCAGAGCCCCCCGGACCGGTGGCCAGGACCTGGGCAGTGAGAGTTCCATTGAAAATCAGTTTGCGTGCCGCCTTTGGCACGCATGCTATAGGTTGCCTACCCTTGGGTTACAGCATTGTCTTTGGTGAGATCTGAAGTATACCTTAACCTGGGAGTAAGTGACTAGCCCTTGAGGGCTGGAAGCAACCTAATGTATGGTGAATTTGGTTTTAATAACCTTTCATCATAAAGTCCAGTTTGCCTAGGTGGTAAAAAGGGCTGGAATGTCTAAGGGGACTATCTGTGACTCCATAGTAAAACTAATATAGTGATACAGGAGTACACTTTTGTAACTGGCTTGGTGAAATCTAATGACAGAATATAACACCTATTTGGGGTGTCTGCCCTATTTTCTGATAGTCTGTCCTGAGTTTGGCATTCTTAGCTGCGAGCGACTCCAGGCAGCATGACAGATAGGTACATACAGACTGTAAGCAAGTCACTCAGTCACTTTCTTTGTTAAGCTAAATTGACTCAAGAAGCTCAGTCTGTCATTGAATCCTCTCCAAATTATCAACATCCTTCTTGAAGTGTGGACACCAGAACTGGACACAGTATTCCAGCAGCGGTCACACCAGTGCCAAATATAGAGGGAGAAAAAAAACTCTACTCCTAATTGAGATTCCCCTGATAATGCATCCCAGGATAGTATTCGCTCTTTTGGCCATAGTCCCACTGGGAGTTCATGTTCAACTAATTATCCACCATGACCCCCAAATCTCTTTCAGAGTCACTGCTTTGCAGCATAGATTCCCCCCCCCCCCCCATCTTCTAAGTATGGCTTACATTCTTTGTTCCTAAATGTATACATTTAGCCTTATTAAAATGCACATTGTTTGTTTGCTTGCACTTAGCTTACCAAGCAATCCAGATCACTCTGTATCAGTGACCTGTCCTCTTCATTATTTACCACTCCCCCAACTTTCAGGTCGTCTGCAAACTTTATCAATGGTGACTATTTTCTTCCATGTCCTTGATAAGCATATTAAATAGTATAGGCCAAGGACCGATTTCTGAAGGGCCTCACTGGAAATATACCCTCTCAGTGATGATTCCCATTTATCACTGGGATAACTAATAGGTCAGTTAGCCAGTTTTCAAATCAATTTAACTGTGCCATTTAAACTTTGTATCATTCTATTTTTTTTCAAAATGTTGTACATTAACAGCTCAGATGCCTTATAGAAGTCTAGGTATATTACCGAACTTGTAATCTCACACGTAAACAAAAAAAGTCAGTCTGACAGGATCTATTTTCCATAAACCCATGTTGACTTGCATTAATCACATTACCTTCCTTTAATTTTTTATTAATTGAGTCCAATACCAGCCAATCCTTGCCTGGGATCAATGTCAGACTGAGCAGACTATAGTTATCCAGGTCATTCTGTTTACCCTTCTTAAAAATTGATCCAGAGCCTACCTACACCCTGCACAATTACACCACACAGGTCATCTGCCTGGGCATCACATATGAACTGGGTTCTTTCCCCAGTAGCTGGGTTCCCCTGCAGACACCTTCTTGCTCCCTGAAGGCTCAGTAGCAATTGAATTCCTGTTGGCTTTTATGAGGATCAGAGACCAGATCCACAAATTTATTTAGGCTATTAACTAACACTGATTTCAATGGAAGTCGGGAGCCTAAACAACTTTGTGGATCTGGATTCTGATCTTCCAATTATCACCTGATCCCTGAGCTCACCACATCAGTTGGGAAGCAGCTTACTAGTGACAGCTAGTGACATAGCCACCCTATGAGAGTGAAGTATCCATTCTATAGATTCCATAGTTGCAAAATGTGTCGCTCTGGGATATTATCACACCCTTTCCCATCTACCATGTAGGTCCCACAGATATGAGAAACTGCTAACTTTTCTGCACAATTTGCACAGTTTTGGTCATTACCAAACTAAGTGTTAACCTTTAATACTATTTTGTAACGTTCATGGTGGCTTTTCAAAGTTCAGTCCTGTTTTACTTTTCACAAACCAACTCCAGTAGGTACTTGGAATGCAATGTGGAGATTGGGGCACCAGTTGCCTCTCCTTTATTACTGTAGCCATATGAGCAGCTCAGATTAATCTATGAGTGCCCATTCAGCCCTGGAAGGATGAGCCCACAAGAAGTCAAGTTGCATTGCTTGTGCCCTGCACCAGCATTAGCTTAGTGCTAGTGGCAAAAAGGCCTATTCATCTTTTCAGCCACAAGTAAATAATCACGAAGAGTCAATATTTACCCACCTTCACCTGCAATTAGATGGAAAGTGATGTTTTGGAAGTTTTCAGCAGGAATTATTTGTTAATTTCCACTGTCATTTAATTAAAAGTCCACTGAACTTAATATTTTCATTGATTTTAATGGCTATTAGATCAGGTCCTATCATGGCAATTCTTCTGAAGTCTGCATACATCTAATCTCATCAATTGTATCTATTGCTTTTCCCTGGAGAAAAGGAGCATGGGAATAGATAAGCAAGCAAGTATTGCTTGACAATTACTATCCAATATCATCCAGTAGAATCGGATCATTTTATAATACCCTCAAAATCATTGTTACTTTCCCCAGTCACATCTTTATCTCATTAGAGGACATGTACTATTGAAAAGATCACACTGCCCTTATCAGTCATTCATTCATCAGTATAAAAATCAAAGTTACAAAAAATGTAGAAAATGGTTTCTTTGGAATAAGAGTGCAAGAAGTCAAAGCTTTAAGCATAAAATAGTCCTATCTATGTTTCATAGATTCATAGATTCTAGGACTGGAAGGGACCTCGAGAGGTCATCGAGTCCAGTCCCCTGCCCGCATGGCAGGACCAAATACTGTCTAGACCATCCCTGATAGACATTTATCTAACCTACTCTTAAATATCTCCAGAGATGGAGATATTTTTCTCTAAGTCTTCCACTACGTTCTCGTTATCAGTGAAGTAGGGAGACAAAAGTGTTCCTAGAGCTTTGTAAGCTTGAGACACTAGTCCTTGTAACCATCAATAATTTCTGATCATACACATTCTGAAGACTCATGTAAAGGGTCAGTATAATAGTTTCACTGGACACTGGCACTGAGTAGGGGATTCCCTCCCCTGCCCTTTTAAATAAATCCTTAAGCTAAATGGGTAAAGTAGCAAATGATATTGAGGCCCTCATTGAAACTTACAATAATAAACAGTGACACATTCTCTAATCAGTATCTTCAATCTACTAATTCTTTCAGAATAGCTAGTTTTTGCAATTATACTTTCACCACTTTTCTAAGATACATGTTTTTAGTAGAAAGTTTGCTTGGAAGGAGCAAGCTCCTGTAGCATAATAAATCAACTGCTCTAGTCAAAATTAAAATGATACAGACAGTTATGAGATGTGTGTGTCTGTGTGTGTGTGTGTATATACACATCTCAAAACACACAAATTTTGTAAGCAAGAAAAATGTAGTAGATAGTCTCATGAACCCTGGTCTTCAGGTACATTGAAGCTACAAGAGGAGACCTAGTGCAGGGGGAAAAGGTGTGTGCATGCATGTTTTGGGGGGAACCCTCCCCCAACAGATATTACAGCCAGCTCAAGGTGAACTATTATATGTATACATATTCGCTTGGCTCTGAAATCCAGAGAGCATTATGAAATTATAGACAGTGGGTCAACAATAAACCAGTTAACAGTAGCAACACAGTCTCCATTGCTATGGAAAGAGAAACAGATAAAGTAATCTGCAAAAAGATAAATACATACAAAATCAGCAGCCACTCCTACTCAACTTGATGCCTATCTCATATTCTCTTGAGTCGTCATTCCATCTCCTGCACTTGCTGCTTACTTCTCTTCCCCATAATCCACTCCTCCCCCCACCCCAGTGCGGCCTTGGCCTTCCTCCTTGCTGAGTACCTCTCCACTTCTTTCTCATCCAATAGGTCAAAAATACATTGTTGGGGTACTGAAGCCAAAAACCACAGATTTTTGTCAGGAAGAAAATGACCAGGGAGCCCCTAGAAAATGTTTCCAAGCTTCATTTGCATTTGACCACTTGTGATCAACACCAAATGAGCTACACTAAACTTGATATCTTTGTATTCTAAGGAGAAAAAAGTTGGCATTTAAACCATCAAGCAGTTGGATAGCCAGTCTGACAAAACTTTAGCAGTCATATTAATAGTAGCAGGAAAAAAATTGTTCAAGGGAGTTACAATATAAAGTATAATTAGATGTCATGTCTTTAGTACTGGATTTTTAGGCCAAGTTTGAATAAAGGAACAATTGCAAGAACCACAAATCTTGTAGTTAATACACTTTCATTATAGTCATGAGAGTTTTAGTAATGTCTAAGGCTATTATGATAAAATTAATGAAAATTTTTTTCCTGATTGGTGAGAAGCATATGGAGAGCACTTTACTTTTCTTTATCTTGCAGTAGTCACATAGACTTAATTACTTTCTGTTTTTATATTCTGTTAATATATTTAAAATTAATTTCCACTTGCTTTCTGAATAAGATCTTAGAAACACGTAGGTGCTGAAGCCTAGTTATTTGGCACTTATCTGTATTAGATTCAGGTGGGAAATTGCAAGGTGTATTTTTTTTAATTGAGTGCTATAACTGCAAACACTTTAGTTCTAATAATGAAACACTGTTCTGAGTGAATATTTGGTTTGCACTTAAAATTGAAACAGTCAACTTCTAACTCCTTGCTAATGTTAAAGAAATGAAGGTTTTCTAGAAGTTAGACCTACTAATTTCTGGACAAGACACACCTTAGAAGATTTTCTGTCCAGATTCCCATGTGAAGAACTTCTAATGTAGTGTCCCTTTAAAACCACTGGATTATAATTTTGAGTACCAAGGATTGCTGGATTTTCATCTGGTGCACAAATTAAAGGGTGGAGCAGACTGTTGCCTTGCTAATAAAGAGTGTTTCTCTTGCTTCACTCAAGCAAGACAAAAACCTAGGAAGACATTGACCATAGAGGATGGAGCAGACTGCCGGAGCTCTGCTAATAGAGGAACATTCACGCCACACGTGTGTGTGTGTGTGTGTGCACGCGCACGCATTTGCACTGCTATGTTTACTTCTACATGACTTTACAACTTGCCGGCAGAGATACTGGGTTCTGAACTGTATCTTATAAATTGTATCAGCCCACAAGTGAATAGAAACTAGGACAGGCTCCTACGTTATTCTGTGTGCCTCACTCACTTTTTATGCCTTTCACATCTGTTCAGTAGTCTTTGCTTGTGTATTTAAAAAAAGGCCCAGTAACTAAATTAGTCAAGCTCCTTTTTTACAACAGAAAGCAGGAATTAAAAATATAAAGCATTAAAACTTTCCAGCGTAGAGTCCACCTGCAGGGGATTTGAGCTGAAACACCAAATCAGAATGATTGCTTAATATGAGAGAAGTTCAGATTTTGATCTGAACTTTTAAAGCTGGGTGCATCTCTTACCTTACCCATATCAATCAATGATTATATAAACACTGAATGCACCAGCTAATACAGCTGGTCATATGACTGTGATTCCTTATAATAATGGGGTTATGTGGCCTGTATCTGAAGTCTAGAGTTATCCTATTTTTGTAGTCATTTTATATGGAAATCAGAAGTAATTTGAGTTTAAACATCTGGTTTACCTATAAGGTTGAGAGCAACAGTTTCACATTAAACTGAAGTTCACAATTTTTTTTGCTAATTTAATGAGTCTAAAAAGTTAATAATTTATGAATTTCAGAAGCAGTGAACCATGGGTTTTCAGAATTAGGTCTCCTTAAATGTCTGGAAGTACCAAAGAATCAAGTCTTTACAAAATCATTTAGGTATTGTTCTGGTGGAATTCACATAAAATGTATTATTTTTAAGGCTAAACCTCTCAAATTGTAAGAGCGTGATCTATGTCCTTTGAACCTTAGCACTATTTTACTTTGCCATATTCTCAGAACAGTAGAAACTACCAGTATTTAATATGACTGTAGCTGAATTTTTGAAGCAACTTTATATGCAGTACAGTTGAGTAACAGGAGATGAAAAATATTTGATATTTCTAAAGAGGTTCACTTAAAAATCCTGCAGACATTAAGCAGGTGATAGTTGGGAGAACTTCTCAGATTAAACAAAACCAGCACCAAAATCCATACGGACCCAGAACACTTCAGGTGAGAAATAGAAAAGCATTTTAAATCTTTCTGCTCTTTTACTAGAATTCATCTTAGGAGTCCATTTCGACAGCAGGTATTAACGACAAACTTTTTAAAAATCAGCAGGTCCAGATAATTTGCATCCAAGAGTTTTTAAAAGAGCTGGAGAACAAGTTCACTGGACCATTAACACTGTTTTTTTCAATAAGTCTTGGAGTACGGGGGAAGTTCCAGAAGACTGGAAGAAAGCTCATGTTGTGCAATTTTTGTAAAAGGTTAAATGGGATGAAACGGATAATTATAAGCCTGTCAACTAGATATTGCTCCCAGGCACAATAATGGAGCAGCTGATGGGGCATTGATTAATAAAGAATTAAAGGAGGGTAATGTTAATTGATGCAGATGTGACCAGGGTCCTAGTGGGGAGCCAGCTGTGGTCACTCAATTAGGGTGAACCGCAAAGAATGGGGCAGACAGTCCCCCAAAAGCTGGTAGATATTCCAATACTTAGATTCCCCAAACCAGCACAAAACAGCTTCTTTATTACCTTACTGGTTACTCAGAAGTCCAAAGAACACAGTTCCCTTAAAGTAATCCAACCTCAGGTCCCCATCCAGGTACCCATGTAAAATATGATGAAAAGTTCTGTAAATCTTATTTCATCATATAAAATAAAAGGTTCTACCAATCCCAAAGGATTGCACACATTACCTCCCAGGTTACTGAATATTTCAGATCTTACTCAAATACACACTACAGCTGATTCTTATTAGAATGTATTAACAAAACAAAAGAGAGAGAGAGTATGGTTAAAAGATCAATAACATATAGAAATGAAATCAATCCATTGAGGTTCAGATTTGTAGCAGAGATGGTGAGCTTTGTAGTTGCAAAGAGTTCCTTTAGAGTTAGTTCATAGGTTATAGTCCAGTGTCCAAATATTATATTCAGGGCGTACCAGCAGAACTTGCAACTCAAACTTCCCCTGATGATGCTTCAGCAGATCTGAGGTCACAGAATCAGTACCCAAGGATCTTTTATACAAATTCATGTCTTTTGACAAGTTGGAGTTCAACAGGTAACTAGCATGACTTTGAAGGAGGTCCATCACTGGTACTTAGCTATAGAATTAACATAAGGCAATTTGCTTGTTCCTCCACCCTTCACAGTACATTTCAAAGAGAGATGAATACCGAGATATCCTGTGTTTACAATTTATTTACATGATAGGATGTTCTTTTGACCTCTGAATTATCAGAATACAGCATAGACAGGGACTGTTGATTTCATTGTCCACCTTACTCATACATATTTATATACAGAAAAACACAAACATCATCTCCTCACATGTCACAGCAAATCAATATGGATTTATGGAAAATATATCCTGTCAAACTAACTTGATCTTTTTTGAGGTGAGATTACAAGTTTGGTTCATAAATGTAATAATGTTGATGTTATGTAATTAGACTTCTAGAAGCTGTTTGACTTAGTATTGCATGACATTTTGATTAAAAAACTAGAATAAAAAATTAACATGGCACACATTAAATGGATTAAGAATTGTCTAACTAATAGGTTTCAAAATGTAACGTAAACAAGGAGTTGTCATCAAGTAGGTGTGTTTCAAGCCCCAAAGAGGTCAGTTCTTGGCCCTAAGCTATTTAACACTTTTTTTTAAGTGACTTGGAAGAAAACTGAAAATCATCACTGATAAAGTTTACAAGTGATCCAAACATTGGGAAATTGGGAAATAATGAAGAAGACATGTCACTGGTACAGAATGATCAGGATCACTTGGTAAACTGAGCATAAGCAAACGAGCATTTTAATGTGACTAAATGTAAATGTCTACATCTAGGAAAAAAGAATGTACTTACAGAATTAGGGATACTATCCTGGGAAGCAGTGATTCAAAAAAAAAAGAAAGAAAAAAAGAATTGGGGGTCATGGTGGATAATCAGCTGAACATGAGCTCCGAATTTGGCAACATGACCAAAAGAGCTAATGCGATAAACTGGGATATCTCAATTAAGAAGAGAGAGGTTATTTCACCTCTGCCTTTGGCACTGCTGTGACCTTTACTGAAATATTGTGTTCACAGTTCAAGAAGGATGTTGATAAATTGGAGAGGGTTCAGAGAAGAGCTACCTGAATAATTAGTGGATTAGAAAACCTGCCTTATAGTGATTGATATCTTTATGTCTATCTATTTAGCTTAACAAAGAAAAGGTTAAGGGGTGACTTGATTACAATCTACCCAGACCTACATAGGGTACAAATATTTAATAATGATCTTCAAACTAGCAGAGAAAGGTCTAACACAATCCAGTGGCTGGAAGTTGAAGCTCGACAAATTCAGGTTGGAAATAAGGCATACATTTTTGACAGTGAGGGTAATCAACCATTGGAACAACCTACCTAAGGTCATGGAAGATTCTCCATCAATAGTCATCTTTAAATCAAGATTGGATTTTTTCCCCTAAAAAATATGTCCTAGGAATTATTTTGGGGAAAGTTCTATGGCTTCTGCTATACAGGAAGTCAGCCTAAATGATCATAATGGTCCCTTTTGGCCTGGGAATCTATGAAACTCAGTTAAATGGAGGTACATAAAAAACTCCACCACTCATGTTTATAATATATAAGCCATCTGTGGTTCAAATTAAAAAAAGAAGTCTTTTTCAGCCACTGAGGACCATTTAAAATTTTCCCCTTTTTGTAACATTTAGAGCAGGGGTCAGCAACGTTTGGCATGTGGCTAGCCAGGGTAAGCACCCTGGCGGGTCGGGCCAGTTTATTTACCTGCTGACGCGGCAGGTTCGGCCGATCGCAGCCCCCACTGGCCACGGTTCACCGTCCCGGGTCAATGGGGGTGGTGGGAAGCCGCGGCCAGCACATCCCTCGCCCTGGCGAGCTGTGTGCCAAACGTTGTCGACCCCTGATTTAGAGAGTACTTGAGGAAAATACAATATTCCTTTTTATAAATTAGCATACTCTATAAAAGTCCATTTTCTTTTCTTTTCTTTTCATTGCTAATGGCAATGTATACTAAGTATTATGCTCCTGCAGTATTAACAAGATATACATATACTCAGTGTAGAGAGTGACTGATATGGTGGCTAAGTATATACAACCACTTACTGTGCAGCGTACAGTCAGAACTTAACTTAGCTTCCCAGTGATGGCCACGTGGCTTACCCAAACCATAGTTTTTCCTTTTGCTTCTAGAACAGTAAGTTTATTTATGCCAGTCACTATGGGCCCAGTCCTGATCCCACTGAAATATGTGAGTTGTGCCATTGACTGCAATGAGATCAGGATGTGACCCTCTAACATCGCGTCTCCTGTGGTTGACTACGATGTTTTAAAACACTCTAAAAAATCAGATAACCAACCATAACATCCTGTGAAGACAAACACCACAAGTGGTACCTAGTGGTTGGGTGGCAGTTTGTATCATTTCCAGGCATTCCCTATTCTTACAACCTCTCCACAGTGGTCTGTCCTTTCAGTAACTCAATCCTCCAACCAGGGCACATTTTTGAGTCCACCCCTTTCAGGTTATATAAGAGTTCAGTAACAGGGATGTCTTTGGGATTAAGCAAGGGACCCCCTTGGGTCAAAGCCTTGTGGTCCAAACCCCTGTATCTTTAAGGTCTTTCCCCAAGACCCAACAGTTTCTCTACCAAGGGCTAGACTTCTACAGTTGTCCCTCTTTAAGGTTTGGTAGGAAAGCCCAAGCTCGCCCAATGGTAGGCAGTCAAGCCCTGCACCTTGTGGCTCTGTGCAGCTACCTCCCTGGATCACTTCCTACCAATCCCCTCTCTTCTCACAGGGTAAAGTAAAGAACTATGACACAAATATAAAGTTTATAATCTTCAGAGAATCACAGGTCCCTTCTCTGTAGGCTTGGTCAGGTAACTATAGCAGACTGCTATGTTCTGAGCACCTTGGAAGGCATGTGTCCCTATAGCACTATAAAAACAACTTTACAATTGCTGGACCCAGGTCTAAGAACCAGGCTTACGCATCCATACTGCACTGTGCAGAGCTGAGTCACACCTCTGCTTCTGGGAGTATAACCCAGGGCTCCTAGCATCCTCGCCGGCCATTCTAGTCCTTGGATCATGGAGTATTGTGGGAAAGCTTGTGTGCCAATTCCACAGTACTTGAGTGGAAGTTGTCTTAGCCTGCCAACACATCCAGCTGAGCTGTCTTTGAAACTTCCCATTCTCACCAACCAGAGCCACCAACAAAGTTCAAGCACCAGTGGAAGAACTTGTCCAGCTTGTGTTTTCACACCTATTCCAGCAAACAGGCAGAACATCCTTGAGAGACTGGTGGACACTTTTGTGGTGTTTTTTGACCTACTGAAGGCACCTCTTGGAGGGGGATACCAACATGGCAGATTACATCTGGCTAATCCTGCTTGTGGCTCTTCCCATAGCCACAGATTCCCCATATGTAGACTGCAGCTTCTGGAGCAGGGTCATGAGCACAGACTGGTGATCACATCATCATGTGGACTTAATATGATCAGCAATGGGTCCAGAACTTTTGCAGGCATTGCTGGATCTTTGCAGTGCATCAGGACACATGCCTTAGAGAAGCCATGCCAGTCCAGAAGCAAACTGTGATAACCATCTAGAAGCTAGCTACCCCCTCAGAGTGCTATAGATGCATGGCTAACCAATTTGGTGTTAGCACATCAGCTCGGGGAGGTGGTGGCAGAGATTTGACAAGCATTCGGGACTGTGATTTACCCAGACAGTGGGGGAATAAATAACATCCCTCAACTAATTGCTGGTGTTGAGAGAATGGGCTTTCCAAAGTGCACCGGGGGTCATCAGTGGGACTTGTGCCCATAGTTTGTCCTCTACCGGGAACCCATGAAAACATTAACTGCAAAGGATACAACTCCAGAGATTAACTAGAATTCAGTTGTGTTCCTCTTGCCAGCTAGTAGCACACTTGGTATAGGGTTTCTACTCATTGGTAGCCATAGCTAATATAGGAGACTGTCAAATGCATTTCCAGGTGAATGGTTAACATGGAAAGGAAGAGTTAAACACTGAGCAGCTGTATGCAAGTAAGTAGGGTTGCTTCCAGGTCCTGGGACTCATGTGGGAAATTTGGGGGCAGAAGGGCCAAGAAACACAGGCCCAGGGACTGTAGGATAGCATTGGCAGACTTTTTATATACGAGTCTGGAGATGCAGTTTTAAGCTATATCCACACTGAAAAATGATGGGGGGTGGGAGATGTTGGACCTGGGGTCCTGATGCATGCTGACCCGACTCAAAGATTTGTGTGTGGACCGCAGGGCATAGTTTGGGCCGGAATCACAATTTAGTTTAGATTTACCCCTAGAGGTTCCATATACCACTACCAGTTCCCTGAGCTTCTATATACTGTCATCTATTTCCTGAGCTAGGCAGTCCCCTGAACTTTAGGTTTTAAATTATGTTTAGTTTTATATGTTACTTGCCAAATTTAACAATTAACCTGCACAACTTTGGTTTAAAATCAGGCAGCTGAGTTTTTACAAGCTTAGCAGTCAAGTTTACAGGACTGTTTAATTTTCTTTATGAGTTCTCATTAAAAGTCTCTATTCAGAAAGAATTAAAGTACTTCAGATTCAGTGGACCATGGAACAGATCCTCAATTATGGAAAGGTAACTTTGTTCCACTGTAGTGGCACAAGGCTTTCCTGAAGCCAGTTACTCTGCCAAGGGTATGTATCCTGCTTGGGAAAATCCTTAGCTGGCATGGAGACCATAGCAGTTCCTATGATCATGATCCTCTCTAGAGCTGAGGAAACAAGGGAGCATTGCCAGGAGAATCCCTGTGCCCAAGGAATGCCTGGCTACCACAAGCACAACAGTAATGCCAGGAGATTCTAAGCTGTGCTAAAGGACTAGCCTAGTTCAAACCCAGAGTTAGTGGGCGAAGCATCCTTTACAACACTCTTTCCACCTCCTGCCTCTCACCTGTGGTCACACTCTCTTTGGCTGCATCCTAGTATCTGTGCCCATGTTTGGTTACTATATTTAAGAATTCTGTAAATATTTACACTAGTCTGACAGAGAAGATACAGATAAGCATTTCCAAAAGAGGAGCAAAGGGCCACATTCTGCTCCTTGATACCTCGCTGTAAACCCAGAGCAGCTCCATGGCTACAGTCTAATGTTTTGCTAGTGTAAACAGAGCAGAATTTGGCTTTATACCACTTCATTCTTCTACAGTCGTCTTCTTATCCGATGCAGAGCTTGCCAATCCAATTTGCGGCAGCCTCATCAGCTAAGTGCAGAGCCCTCAGACTACCTTCAACTCTGGTCGTAGAGCAGACATCAGTGATGCGTGACATTGTCTGACTTTGGTCACAGCTGCATGTCATGGCTGGCTGCACATTGACCCTGGCCCATTCGAAATTGGTTCAGCTGTCTGGCAAATTAAAGCTAGGTACACATATGGTCAGATCATTTATCAGAGATTGGTTTCTGTCCTCAGCAGCAGACCTTTCTTGATGCCACCTCACTATTGCAGAGAAATCTGGGCTGGGCAAATGGGCCCACAATGGGCGCCCTGATGACAAGTGCACTCTTGGGTGGTCTAAGAGCTCTGTGTAGAGCGGTGGGCTCGTGTTTTCACTTATCTTCTGAACCATTCTGGCTGCAGCAGCAACATGATGGCTGCATGGAGGAGTGATGTTGCCTAGCATGGGGAGTCACAACACTGGTGTGAATCTAATCATCCCAGGTCCGACATGCATGGATGAGTGTAGTTGTGTGTCAACTGACTTGCCATGAGATGAATTAAGCCAGACCAGAGCACAGTATTCTGCTGCAGAATAACTAGGGTTACCATTCGTCCGGATTTACCCGGACATGTCCTCCTTTTTGTGCTAAAAATAGCGTCCAGGGGGGAATTTGTAAATCACTCAAAATGTCCGGGATTTCCCCCCCAGGCAGAGCAGAGCGAGCGGCTGGGAGGGCTGCAAGAAAGTCACGGGCTGGACTCCGGAGCAGCTGTAGAGCTCCTCCTCCCCCCCTCCCTCCCTCCCTGCATTCTGAGCCGGCAGCTCCTCCTCCCCGGCAGCCCCGCGCCCGGCTCCAGCAGCACTGTGCAGGGCCAGGGACCGGGTTGTGTGTTGCGCTGGGGAGCGCAGCCACGTGTCCGGCTCGCACAGAGCCCAACACCATGTTCTGAGTGGTGGGGTAAGGGGGCCAGGGGGCAGGAGAAGGGGCAGGGAGGTTCTGGAGGGGGCAGTAAAGAAACGGGGGGGTCGGGAGTTCGGGGGGGG